>NC_056599.1:46522805-46566685 GCF_018340385.1 Cyprinus carpio
CAGCCGTGTTCGTTTTTTTTGGACCCCCCCCCCCCCAACCCCTCGAGACACCGTGGCTAGCCCCCTAGTGCGCAAGCGCCATCACATCAGCACTGCCTGAGAGTGGGCTGTGGCCGGCACTGACCTTCCGTCCTCTGCCCCGTCCGTCCTGCTGTCCTTTCTGTATTTCCGCTCTTCTGCTGTGCCGAGGCCGGCGCCGCCGGGCACCTCGCCTTCTGTGAGCCGGTGTGTCCCCCCCAATCGGTCGCGCGCCGGCGCCTACGTGGTCCTTCGGTCGCGCGAGATGCGTGTTTGCTTTCCCCAAAACTGATAAAAATCTAGGATTAATATTGGGATCTGTAAATATTATTCGGTACAAACTTCGTTGTTTGAGAAGAGAAACTAAGTCTGATGTAAGGGCGATCTGTTTAAAACCCACTGAAATGCTTGAATGAATCAAGGTTTGTGTAGGGTTCGTAAAAAAAATTAAAAATAATAAGAAACAAAAAAAACGCATGCGATGGGCATCTTCGCCACTGCTGTAGCAGTTTATTAAAATGTTATTCATCTAACACTACTGACCGTCTGCTTTACATTTGCATCACCATCACGTAGTATCCTGGATGAACTATATTTTTACTGTATTGCTGCTGGCACTTGACAATCATAAATAATTCATGTGTAGAGTGAATTTAGTTAATACAGTGTCAATTTTATTTATTTTTATCAAGTGAAACAAAAGTTACATGTGTCTACAAATCGTTCGTGTTTGCAGGGCAATAATAACTTAAAACCAAAATTTGTACAAAAGAGGGTGTTTCCACAGGTGGGGTCAAATTTCCAGATCTATGTGCTTCCTACGTAGAAACAAACACAGCAGTTTTAAGGCTTAAAGGACATTATTATCCCCCTTATTTTACAAGATGTTATATGCTCTAGGGGTTGTCACCCAGAATCCCTCCTGAGTATATGTTTTCATCTACACTCCGTGAAATTTCGCTTCCGATCCACGCATTAAAGTTATTTTGAAAGGTGACGATGTTGAGGGGTGCTTTGTAAGGAGGTTTGTGGTGAATCTATTAACTACACCATCACAACCCTCAATTAGGCAAGTACCAGATCTGTGTGTCAGCAGTGATCTATAGTCTGACTGGGATCGCTCCAGCATGGCAGTGAGCGCCAACGGAAGTGTTCAATCGCAAAATTCTTACTAAATCCCTACCGACAGAGTGCACCATTGAGTCACCCCATTTTTTTTTTTTTTTCCATTTTTACCGCTGTCTACCCATCACCGATTTGCAAGCAAATCAGTCAAGGGAGGAATAGTTTTATGTTATGGTTTGATAATTAATGTTTACTTCAGATGTATCTGCAGTGTTTACGGTCTGGTGGCCGGGCGAGTTATGAAAGGCGATGCACGGGATATTTAAAAAAAGCCGGCTTAGGTGGATGGTGTGTCTGTGGGCACATGAGACGCAGGTAACGATCCAACAGCAAAAATTATAAGCTCTTTAGTTTGATGAACATAATTATTCAGGAATAATTAAATACATGAACATATTAGTATCAGCAATGGATTTGAAATATATACAGATGACATAATTACACTTATTTGGGTAATTTGCTCTCTAATGATATGAAAAGCTTAATTATATCTGGAAAGAAAAGCAGTGGTGCATTGATGTGTGCTTTAAATCCCGTACTGTATATCGTCAGTTATTGTGCTCGTGAATTAGAATTTCAGAATTTCCGAATGAAGACTTTTGTCGTTGTTTTATGCTGAGGGCATTGTCCGTTCTGAGGTTTTATCAGTTACCGCTACTGTAAATGAACGTAGGTTTTTAATTAAGTAGGGGAACTTCCCGACATTTAAAGAAAATAATCCGTTTACATGTCTACGGTGTTTTCATTGTAATTATGTAACAGAGATACTTCAAGATTTTAAACGCTCGACTTGTAAGGTGATGTTTTTCTCATAAAAATCATAACAATTTCCTATTAATTCAATAGAACGTTTACGCACACTCATAGGACAGTAAAAGAAATGGACACAGCACCCCGTTGGATTCACGGAGACAAGTGAAGTCAATTTAGAAGCACACACTTACTGGGGGTCGAGCGTACTGCGCAGACTCAAACTCAGCTTGATGATGTAGATGTGACGTGAGCAAACCTGTCTGACAAATTGTAAGTCTTCTAATCGCTGTGCAAGAGAAATCTGAAATCACCCACCAAATCTTGCAGACGTTGTTGAATAATTTTGTCCCGTTTGCTTTTGATAGCTTACTCTCTCTGGGCTTCTCCCTTGACTTCATGCCTCCACGTCCCCGATAGCCTCATAGACATTAAAAGATTGCCTGCGAGCTTCTCCTCCTGTCCATACGGTAATTTGCTCTACTGTGCGACAGACGAGTCGCAGGTTATGACGCAATCGTTAGCCTATTTTTACAAAAAACGCTTCTACGGGGCCATAAGTAAGAGGACAAGGTAAGTGGCCTTTTATACATTTTCGTGTTTCTTTAGAAATAATGAATGGACAAATGGAGTCTTTAAACGCCTCAGATGTAAAGTTATTCGCTGTCAAAATGACGCCAAAATGAATGGGAGTCAATGGAATGCTTACAGCAGGTGGGGGTACGCTAGCAAATGGCGGCGCCAGGGATGCTTCAATTTAAAATATGAAAGCCTGCCCCCTGCGCACATAGGGATTACCAATATGGCGGCGCGGTGGCTTCACTTTCATGACGTCATGAGCAATCCAGTTCTCTATTATAGAGTCAGTGGTGTCAAGGTCATAACATAGTTTTAATATGACTGAATTGGTATTTTAATGTGACCCAATTAAATAAAATACATTGTATGTTACAATTATAATACTTTAATTCCAATTATTAAAAAAGGAGAAGCAATATACTGAAAGTGAGCGAAGAACAATTATATATCAAAGACATAATCACTGACTTCATAACGAATGAAGCCACTGAGAAATTACTCCTCTAATATTTGAGAGATCTCTTACTGCTTATATATTGCTACATGAGACAGATTCTAAATTTAATGCCAAAATGTACCACTTTTCACTTTCACTTTAGTCACGACAGCTGTGATTAGATTTAATGTGGACTGTGTCATAAGGGTCAATTTTTCTATATTGGGATTTACACATCATCTGAAACCTGATAAATAAGCTTTCCATTGATGTATGGTTTGTTAGATAGGACAATATATGGCCGAGGATACAAACTATTGTAAATCTGTAATCTGGACGGTGCAATAAATCAATAATACTGAGAAAAATCACCTTTGAAAGTTTGGTCCAAATGAAGTTCTTCGCAATGGCATATTACTAAGCAAAACTGTAACTTATTTGTGTCCCACACTAGTCTTTGTTACCGGTCTGTTTTATTATAGCTCACAAGCTGCCCCCCCCCCCCAGTTTCAAAATAATGAAAGTGTGTTTGTAGCGTGAGCCAGCTGCTGCTTTATGTTTTACAAATGGCACTAAAGAAACAACAGACACTTTTGGGACACTGATATCAATGAAAAACAAACCTGTTTGTTCCTCAGTATCTTCTTGTTGAATTCTGAATGTTTCTTCAATCGGTCAGTCTTCTTCACTCTCCTCTTTATAAACTCCAATCTTTATAACAGTGTCTCGTTCGCACATAACGCTATGTCATTACTATAATAAGAATTATTATCAGAAAAAGAAATTAAATAGCAAATAAATCTGTCCGTTTCTCTCATAACTAACAGTTACTTGACACTGGGACGTTTACTAATAAACTTACTCACGATTTATGGAGCGCAAAATGAGACGCACCTTTTCTGTTACTCGCGTGGAATGCGCTTTACTTACACCAGAATAACTTTCATTCATGTTAGATAGAGCATTACAATGTTAAATTCAACAATATTAAAGCCTATACGCCAAAAACTATAAAGAGCGGTTTGCACTGATTTTAAACAATTCAGAAACAAAACAACCACAAACCTTGCCTCAGCCTGATCACAGACGCAGACTTGTGGACGTTCATATCACAACACCACAATAAAAGTCCCGTATGATGCCTACAAATATTTATCCAAATAAATGTGCAAGCACAGATAAATAAACAATCAGATGTATTTAAAACGATTCACGTTATCCAGTGAAGTGCTAAAAACTAACTATCAATGAAAGAGTTATTACATGAGAGGTCTTTTTTAACAGACAAAACAGTCATTCGTTAAGAGACCCAAACCACTTCAAAAATTCTTTCACACTTATGATTTTAATATTGATAATGTAATATACTTAATCATATTCAATTTTCTTGTGCAGGAAAAAAAGTAGAACAGATGTTAATTTTATGATGCATGATGCATCAAACTATAAGTATAATAATAAGTTTTTCTTTCTGTACATTATAAATGCTTCCTGATTTTTCTGAGCAAAATAATAATAATAATCGAGTTTCACACATTTTAAGGATTATTTACAGAAGGCACCCAATAAAAATGTCCTTCAGTGTAGCAATAGTTTATATCTAACCGTAAGGACTAACCGTAACACTAAAGATGAATTGGTTTTATTATATTTCAGATTGTTGAGACGCTTGAAGCAGATTTTGAATAACTGGGGTGTCAGAAAACAATTGTAAAGTGGGGCTGAAGACTAGATTGTAGCAGTTCATTTCTGCTCAGACTGCATAACAGCAGCTCCCTCTGAAACTAAACATCTGTCATGTTCCACAGAAGTGTGCTTACCGTCTGGTATCAATTAAAATATTTATTAATAAGTAACATTCAAATGTTTAATGACACTTTAAATGTTTATTGTAGTTTCGTTTTTTATTAACGCAAAATTTTTTTTAGTTTCTGTTTTAATTTGTTTGCCATTTTCCTTTTATCGTATTTAAGCAGACACGTGTACTCTTTGTATATTTAATAACGCGCTACACTGCTCATATTTGTCATAATAAACATCCTTTATTGCTATAAAAATACCATGAGCTGCATACAAAACACATACAGAAAATATATCGTCATAATCATGTCTATTTGCTTTCATGTTTCATTTGTAGAAAAAAAATGTCACTCGATTTTTTTTAATACAGAAGATCTAACATTAGACTAGAGAGTGAACATGCTGTGACTCGCACACATGGAAGAAAATGGACAGTGCTCTACAGATCACACGATTCGGTGGAGAATTAATATAAATGTTATTTTGTATAAAGAATGTGAAAATAAATCTGTTTTCAAATATTAACGAAAACAAGAACTCAGCATCCACTTTCTATACCCTTCTTCGGTGTTGGTTTTCTGACTGTCTTCAGAAACGATTCAAAGCCATTTTGTTTTCATCTTCGCTCCATGTAATATCTAAATAAGTGTTCTTATTCGCAACACTTTTCACAATATTCACAAAAACACTTTTTCTAAAAACAGCCACAACACTCACACTTCTTTTCAACAACAGCAGCTCCTCCAACCACATCATACCAAAAAAAAATATTATTGGATGCCCTGTGTTTTCGCTTTGCGAAACTGAAAAGATTGGTCAGATTGTACAAAAAAATAAAGCATCTGAAACACTTCTGTGTTACCTTTGGGTATCAACCAGATATTTTGCACGATCTTTTGGAGGGAATCATGCCAACTGAGCTTGCATGGTGCCTTGCTGTTCTTGTCTCCAGAAAATGTTTCACTGTAGAAAAATCTCAACAAAAGCTTTGTTAATAAAGGTCACTTGATTCCAGAGGACGAATTGGCATGGCATGTTCTTCTTCTGCATTTGAAGGACGTTGTGGAACTTGCTGTTGATAGATTTCACACAGATGACACAATTGCATATCTTGAATGAAAAATTACTGAACACAGATAGAAGTATGTACACAGAGCTTTTTCCAGGAATTCTATTGCGACCCAAAAATCATTTTGTGGAACACTACCTGAGCCCATAAAGTTAAAAATGGGCCATTGTGTAGGTAAGCTAAGCACAGATTCTTCAAGCACAGCCTCCCAGCATGAAAAATGCTTTAAGTATGTGCCACTGTCATTAGCAGTAAAACACCAGCTGATGATTTCTTACTACATGAGGCCTTGTAGCCCACAGAAATGGGTTCAAATTAGGGTTTGGGTTGTGTTCCCCTTTGAGGTATTCCGCCTGTTTCTGTTGAATGAGACATTTTTGAAGGAGGGTTGTTCTGAGGGAAAAATGTGGCTAGTAGTTTAGTGTTGAATTCCTGGTCTTCTAACTGTCGGAGACCCTCCCTCACTTAATCTTTTTTTTTTTATTCTGAATATTTTGTTTTTGCTTTTGAACTGTAACATAAAAGAATACAAAACACCAAATCCTACACAACATGTTGCACAGGAGAGGTCAATACAAGACGCAAACAAAAAAACACGTAACAAAAAATGGGATGATACAGGGTAACAATATAAAAACTTTCATAGTCACGGGAAGGAGGAGGTGGGAACCGGCGAACATTCAAATCAAACTTTAATACCCAATAAACACAAAACAACACCCAAAACACAAAATAAAACCCAGGCCAGACAGACGAGGCGAGAGAAAAGGAGACGGAAGGATGAGGAGCAACAGAAACGAGAGAGGGAAGAGAGGAGAACAAGAAAGCCCTTTGTGAACAGCACGACACTCCGCCCGGTGGACGGCGACGGCTCCTGTGAATTTGGGCAGCCGGCAGGAGTCCCCCGTTCCCTGCTCCTCCCCATCATGGCGGACGGCAGTAGGCTCCAGCCTCCAAGCGAACGGCGGTGACTCCTCCGCTCCCTTACGGACGGCAACTCCCTCCACATCCCGGGTAGCCGGCAGCGAGTTCGTCCGTCCGACCCGGCAACTCCCTGTAGGCCACCGCTTCAAGCATCCACGGCGGCAGACTGCTCCGCCATGCTCGATGGCACCGCGGATTCACCACAGCGGCGAGGGATCATCGGCAGCGTGTCCCTCCTTCACCAATGTAACAATAAAAAAATTAACAAAATAAAAATGAACGAAGACACAGGAACCAGCAAACATTAAACCAAAAACAAACACTTTAATAACCAAATAAACACAAAAGAGCATGACAGCCCCTCGTGCACAACCAAAACACAAAATAAAACCCAGGCCTGGTCCTCTCTCGTCCTTCACTGTTGTAACTCCTCTTTTTATCCTTCCGGAGCTCCTGCATGGGACTCGAGACCGGTGAGTGGTCCAATTGGTGTAATTGCTCCAGCTTAATTTTTAATCCTAATAAATCCTCCAACTCATAGACAATATTGGTCGTCTGCACCTTTCCTCAAATACGACCCAGTGGAGTATTTCCTAAAATAGTTCCCCTAAAGGCAGTGAAAGAATTGGCACACACATGTGCCTCGATGCATTGTGGGTTTTCTATGAAATAATCAGGACTAATACAGGTATGTTATCAGCGAACCCTGATAATATAAGAATTTGAGAAAAAAATATTATGTAAGACACTTTGTGTTGTTTCATCTTCGTTTGTGGTGATTAGTTTTACAGTTATTTACGCTACTTAGGAATAACATTATAAAAGATCATTCTGAAATATCCAAAAGTAAATGGAAAAGTTAGACAGCGTGAACATCACAAGTGACATTAAACTTTGCTTTTCTTAAAATCTGTGGTGTTTAAAAAAGTATTCGAAAGAGATTGATTATTATTACTGAACAAATATTAGGCCTATAATTCTTAAAGGATTGCTAAACATGCAGGAAAAAACTGGAGTAGCCAGCAAAACAAGTCCACACTGTAGGGCCAAGCAGCCATATAAGCAAATGCTTGAGAAAAAAAAGAAACAGCTTTCTCAGGAATGGAAAGACAGACAACTTGAAAAAAAGTACCATTTTCATTTTTGAATCAGACTTTTTTAATCTGTCTACCCGTGTCATATCTGATGGTCGCTGATTGTTGAAGTCTTTTCAGAAACGTGGATAAATATAAACAAGAGCTGTCAAAACGATTAATTGTGATTAATCGAATATAAATAAAAGTTTATATTTGTATAATATTGTGTGTGTGTGTATATATATATATATATATATATATATATATATATATATATATATATAACTTAATTCTTCTTTTTTTTTTCTCCAGCTCCACAAGTGGGAACTTTTAGAGAGGTATCCAGTGCTTCTCCTTGCCAGGAGAACCTCAAATGGTTTTTGTGCTGAATGCTTCTGCCCAATGGAAGATGGAGACTGAAGATACTCAGGACGCTTTTCTTTTTATAAAGAGATTGTATGAAAGTCTTCTTAATGGTAATAAACACAAATATACAATGCATGCAAAAGTATTGCATGTTGCATTGCTTATTAGTGCATCCTCGGCTGATTTGAGGACATTTTACAAACATTTTTGTGGTCCAATCACCTGTCACGCACCAAATAATACTATCTGTCCAAAAGCATTTTTTCCCCGTAGATTGCTATTACTTACATTTATTAAGCACTGCATTATTCTATAAGAATGTGAGCACATTGTAAGAACTGTAACTGTGCATGGTGGTGGATAATTGGTCACTCAATTTCACATCATGTATGTCTTTGTACAGCTTATGGCTGGAATACACTACATGAATTTTGCCCATATTTTTGCCCTGATTCAGAAAAGTCAGAGCCAGCCTACACAATTGGGCATTAAGATTCACAGAAAGTCATGTAGTGTATGATGGGCACAGACTGATAGCTTCAGGCTATGATCAGGCTATTCCATCCAAATAGAGGAAATGAAACACGTTCTATAAGACAAGTTTTAAGACAATTTTGTAACACTTCCCCCAGGCTTACCTTAGTCCCAGACTAACATGCTCGTTTGAGCTGTTTTAACAAAGAAACTTGTACTGACATAATTACCCAAGTACCCAAGCATTGACCTAAATATATATTTATATAAAATTTTCAATAGTCTAATTTTCCTTTTAAAATTTTGCTTTATCCGTGACCCTCATGGTAAAATTTAGAAGATATTCGTTGAACTTTTTCGGCAGAAATCCAATATTCTGCATCCCTAGCACAGAAACTTGATAACTGTACTTAAGTACAGTAACAAAGTAAAAATACTTAGTCACTGTCCATCGCTGGCTAAATGGATCCCTAATATATCTGCACATAGACGGAGCCGCGTGATAGACATGGCTTTCAAATGCTCCCGTGTGCTTCTGTGTGAGCGCTTGGTGAAGAGCGTGAAGCGATAATAATTGTAGCCAGTCTCAGGCTGTGCGAATGTGCCACTGTGATTTAATATGAGACAAGTAATTTTTCCCACCGTGTCCGATATTAAAATCAGTGCAACACACTTTGCAAACGGCGTGGGCATTTTACATGACTTCGAGACAATAAATTAAATAAATCCTTCCATCCATCTACACAAAAAAAAATTTTTCTCTTCGCCAGAGCACCACCTGACTCTTCTCCTTCTATTTCAACCACTGATAGGTGTTTGTGTTCTCAGTTGTTTCAAATAGCATCTTAGCTGGCCTCGCCCTGGCACCTCCAGTTAAAAATTTAAATTTGGTGAGAGGAGGTTTCACTCAGCATGGTGTATGCTTTGGGATCAGGACCTTCTATCAGTTTCTCTCTGGCATTTCCTTCCATGAAGTTATGTCGTCAGTGAGAGGTATCATTTCCTTTTTGCATTAGTTGTTTTTTTCCAGGTTCGTTCTTGCACGATGTGAGACATAGTGGTTCCCATTCTGTGCTCACTAACCTCAAGAAGCTCCTGACCCTGTTCGCAGCTACCACATTTTCTGCTTTCACATAATGACCTATCAAGATATCACCAACTGTCTTTAGAGAGTGTCCAAGTTTTACAGCAAAAGATGGACGATCATAGCGATTTTTTGATTAGTGAAGCCAGATGCCTTTTTAGCAGCATCAACAGCCAACTTGAACATTGGTGGAACATTAGTGCCTTTGCAGCAATCACAAATCTTCCCAGCTCCCTCATTTTCTGACTTACACAGCCATCTTTGGATGGATCGCTCTCATGCTTCTCCAACCACTTTGTCACACATACTCACAAATAAGTCGCATCTGATTTTATGTAAAGAGACACCTCATCATTGCAGTATCCTGCCAATGATTTTACCATCAACATCGCTCCTGTTGTATTTCCTTGAATTGGAAATACAATACAAACAGTAATTTTGTATTTTTTGTCCCATTTCCTTTTCTCTCCCTTCTGGCACCTCTTCACTGTTATTTTTGACGTACCCTCTTCTCTCAAGCTCATCAGCTTTCTAAGTGAAGTTAGCGTTGATCAGTAGAGGCAGAGTCCTGCCGTGATGTGGCGTGAGTGAGACAAGTATGCATGTCTAGTTGCATGGGTTCTGGTACCCGGGGAAGCTTGTGGCGGGTGAGTTAAGCTGGTGAGCAGCTTCACGACGGTTAGTAGGCTGACAACAAGCACTGGGAAATGCAGGTCACTTTGCATAAGGGCTTTTCCAGTCCAATAGTGTCATAAATAGATTAAATAGCAGCGCGGAGTTCGATGGTTCAATCCCTGACAATAAGCACTGAGGAGTGTCGCCTCATTTCAACCGCTAGTAGCCAGCTAGCGTGCAGAACTGCAGAGTGTAGTCACTGGTGCTGATTGCAGGCTGCAGGGTGGCAGGTGATCACAGTAATCAGGGTGATTGTGACTGTGTGGAAATCCCTGACGCTGGAAAGAGATGTGATTGAAAAATATTTGAAACATGACCAATTTTAATATTGACTTAAATGTGATTATGATATGGCCATAACAATCAACCCTAACTTTATTTACATTGCATTTTTAGATAAAAAAAATTATAACATGGGACTGGTAATGTAACTTACACAAAAAATTGACTTTTGGGAGTAAAAATTTTATTGATAATACTTTGTGGGAGTAATGACAAATTGTATGCCTTATTATGTAAACCCAGACAATTGTCTGCAAAGCAGACCTGCCAAGCTTTTGGTAATCTACAGATTTCAACCAAAAAAACTTATTGTATATTCAAGCTGTAGTCAATTGCAGAAACTTATGCCACCAAAATACAATACAGGAACACAAAGCATTTGAATGCCAACTGCATTATGTTACTTGTGTGCTCTAATATTAGAGGTTGCAAGCACGAAGTGCTGAAACTTCTTGTAATTGTTAACGATATTTAGTGGTTCAAGAATTATAGTGCCAAAACCCTACTGTTATTTGTAAGTACATTATTATTATTTTATTTTGCTGTGAAAATGATGGTGCAAGAGACCGAACCCGTAAGGGCTAGACACTTGAAACTTGGCAAGATTGTAGGTCTGGGGGCCACGTGGTGAACAGAGTATCGGCCAGACAATATAATTCTCTGGCCTCGTTAGTCACTATGTCAGTAATTATATAAAAAAATGTTGAACTTAAGCCTTTGGCTTGCTATAACGGTGTCATTTTGAAAACGGGCGGATGGCACAAGTGATTGACCAAAGCCTATTAAGTTTGTAAACGAAATGTCGGAACTTCAGTAAAAGAGTTTGGCACAAGCAAAATCATTAGAGTTTTAATTGTACACTTGATTTTTCAGAAGTAATGTAATCTTCATCATTCAAAACTTTGAAGGAATTGTTAGTTGTGGCACAACCATGCTATCCTAGAGCAGTGTTTTTACAAAATAACCAAGGCACTGCACTGACTGCAACCAACCATCCTTAAAGTGCTTATACACGGATGAGTTGCTGCTCTCAGGTATATTGCTTTATCGTATTTTTTTTTTTTTCCTTTGCTTTTTATTTGTCAATTGATACAGGGCATACAGCACTTATGATGGAGCTGGGTCACTTCTGAGGGACCCAAACAGGGGTTACAATGATGGACTGTCAACAGCACCCTCAAGCATACCTGCTCTACAGGAATGCAACAAGCGACTGCTGGACAGACGGGGGGACTGTCTGGAGCGAGTACTGGTATGACTGGACTGAACAACTGGTATGACTGGAGGACAGACTGGAACAACTACAGTGGCCGCCTGGCTGTCACTGCTGTTGTCCCCAGCACCACAAGTTGTGCCTCCAACTGGTCAAGGATCCCCCCTCTCCCTCCCAGTGTCAGTTTTTCAACAAACCAACCAAACAAGGTCTATCCATCTTTGACTCGACTGTTCACCTTACAGCAAAGGTTCCAAAAAAAAAAAAAAACCACCCAGCCATGTAGCACACATTTTTTTTGTCTGCACTAGTGGATACAAACACAAATTCCCCGTGTTTGAAGAAAGTATGTGCCTCCAGGCTAAAAAAAAAAAAAGTATGATGCTTTGTGGTGTGCAGTGCATACCACAACCATTTATAAAGACAACTGAGGAGGTTTTTCCTTCTATCTGAAGCATGCTGGAGGCGTTTCAAACTGATGCGTTGCTGCAGGAGCAGACAGCTTATAAGACATAGATATGCACCCAGAAGGGGTATTGCTGTAAATGGATCTAAAGGAAAGAAGCAGTCACTAAACAAAGCTGTTGATTACATTGTCCCACTTCAATGTGATCTCCCCCTAAATGGTGATTAAATCAAAGGTAAGCTATACAGTGATTTTTGTGTGTGTCTATTATGTCTATGGTCTCCCTTATATATATGACAGAAGACAGAAGCATAACATACGCAGTCATGGCGCAGCACAACGTTAAATGGATTTGGCCAGAGATGGAGAATCAGCTTGTCGAATTGTGGCAACAGCATGAAACTTTACACAACAAACATACCAAAACAAACAAAAATCATCGAAACATTTTCCAAATTCACACCATAATCACAATAGACTACTTTAATAACCCCTACAATAAACAACAAGTAATAACACCACTTTTGATTCACCCCAAAATTAAACTTTTGTCATAATTTACTCAACCTCAAGTTGTTCCAAACTTGTATGAGTTTCTTTATTCTGTTGAACACAGAAAAATATATTTTGATAAGTAGAGAGTTTTTGGCTAAATTTTTTTTCAAATCAAAATGGCATTAGAAAAGGATATTTCAGGCTATACTACCCAATTTAGCAATATTCTAGGTAAATTTAATTTGTAAAATTTGAAAGAAAAAAAGACTTCCTTTCATAACAGATTTGCTGAAAGGCTTCAATTGCAGATCGCCTGTAAGTTCCCATAGTGTGCTCAGGAAGATCAATCACGTTTTAGAGGCTTTTGCATCAGAAGTGTGTGTGTGTGTGTGTGTGTGTGTGTGTGTGTGTGTGTGTGTGTGTGTGTGTGTGTGTGTGTGTGTGTGTGTGTGAAATTGGCAGACATTCCTTTTTCAGGATTCTGTATTTTAAAACATAATTTTGAGAACTCAAAATACAAAAGTGACACAGATCCTTATTGGAAAGGGTTTTAACTATATTTTTCAACTTTTTTTGATAAATCATAAAATAATATGGTCCATGCACCTGTGGAACACAGTTCTTAAGATGCTAACAGTTAACTGACATTAGAGAACTAGTAACAATTACAAACACTACGCACTAAAGAGACCTTTACACTAACTCTGAAAAAGACGTTTCTGATCACCCGAGTGAACATGCAAAAACTTGCTCCAGGAGGCATGAGGACTCCAGATATGGACAGAGCAAAAACTGCAATGTATTTAAACGATTCAATTAGTAATGATGATGAACTTAACAGATTATAGACCCTTTCCCGCAACATACAATAAAGCAATGTACCATTCACTGTTTTCCTAAAAGTGGGCTGTTGAACTGATTTGTAGCAATTTAAAAACATATGCCAACAACACAGGATAATGCATCGATACATTTCTAAATTTGCAAATTGATGTTTCAAAATAAAACTTTGAACTGTTGGCTGTAGTATTTTTATCATAAAGATGTGGGCAAACTTTACAGATTAAGTGCAATTAAACATAAGCATATATAAACAATAGTTTGCTCTTGATGTAAAGTGTAACAACAATCTTCAGGCAGCTGTGCTCTCTGCTGCCATTTCTTATAATACATAATATACATAACTAAAAAGCACTGGGTAGATTTTAATCATTGTAGGGTGTTTGTGTACACACACTGCCAGCACACATTTCAGTTCAAACAACATGTTAAAGTGAACTTTGCCTCCGATGATCCCTTTAAACAAAATAAAACCACCAGGACATAAATGTGCATACAGTCCATACACTCTTGATGATGTTCACACTATTTTACTGCAAACTGTCGACTCCAGTGGACAAATAAATTGAACAGTGATTAAAAAAACAAAAACAGCAATAAACTACTGTCACTGTATATAATATTAGTGGTCGAAGGTAGCTCTTCTCCAGCATGGTAGATTTAGGGTTAGGGCAAAAAAAAAAAAAAATATATATTTAATCGTTTTTATTACATGACATCAATTCGATACTGATTCTCAAAATCCACAATTCAATCTTTTCCCGGTATTAAGGATTTTCTTTGGAAATAAAAATTTATTTCAGCAAGAGGATTTTCTTTGGAAATAAAAAATAGATTCTCTAGTAAGTCACCTCAAAAAATCTCTAAGAGTGGGCTACGGCTCCAGAGAATAATATAGCATGGATAGATATTAAATGTTCGAGGTATTATCAAGTCAATTGAAATCACATTGATCAGAAGAGAACCAATTTTAAAATTGGCAAGTAACACATAGAATTAAACATGAGTTATTAAAGTAGAAAGACTGAAATAGTATTTATTTGTAAAATCTATTCTCAATAATTCTTAGTTACAACTTTGAAAAATAATTTTTTATAGTGTACTGCTGACTGTAACAAGATTTTACAAGCTCAAAATAAAGTTAATTTCAAACATTTTTTGAAACTTGATTATAAAGCATCAACTGCCTTTAATAATAACAACAATAATAATAATAATAAAAATCTCTTAAATTGTGTTCCGAAGACGAACGAAGCATTTATGGGTTTGGAACGACATGGGGGTAAGTGATTAATGACAAAATGTTCATTTTGGGGTGGAGGATCCCTTTAAAGGTGTACTGGTGAACACCTACACTAAATATTACAACTCACTTATAGTCTTGTGTTATTAAATTTATTGTTTGTAAAAATTACATTTTGAATTCAAATGGCAAAGTTTGCAGACTTACGAATTTGGCTGTTTTGTCTTTTGTTTTTTTTATCAGTCAGGTCTTCACATCTTCCGTGTCTTTTGGCGGGGTCTGTCAGAGAAGGTTTGGAGTGTTGCACTTGGAGGGATGAGTGCATCTGAGCAAAAAACAGGAAGTTACAAGAAAAGACAGATATTTTGTACCGAAATATTGAATAATAATAAAATGACCTGTAATTTATTTATGAAAAGTGAAATTATAGACCCAAGTGTTTAATAAAAACAGTGCCATTCCATCTTTCGGATGAGCTCTGAACAAAAGCTGTTCACAATTATTCCTTGTTGGTCATTTGAGTATCAACAGACAGATCAAATCTTTCAGTGACTGCTATGATTATATTTTAGTCAAATTAACAGCATTTTTACTACTGCATTAGGAAATAAATCTATAATTAATATTTTAGTCAATGAGCACAATGCAAAAACGAAACCACTTATAAGACAAAGCTTTAGATCGTGTAATTGAAACTAATAGCCATCGCAAAAAAAAAAACAAAAAAAAAAAAAAAACTATAATGGATATTTATAAAACGGGTTGTTCTGGTGCTTGATTATAATTTATACTCTTATAGTCCGTCGCGCGTCATTTCTAATTAATACAGCATTGTATAACTGTCGCGATGTTGACTCAAATATTAGCGTTATGAAATTATGTAAATAAACACATTCAGTGCTCTCTTTAAAGTTTACGTAATGTTTCTGGTCAGCGTTTGCAAGCGTTAATTAAATGCTGGTAGTAAGCTTACATTAATTCCTGGAAGTGAAGAGGATTGTCCGTTCCGTGTGTGCTGTCGAGGAAATCAATCTCGCGCCGAACACCTGACTAACTGCCCTTTACTCCCGGACTTACAGTAAGTGCAGCATGTTTAGTACATTTCAAATATATATAGCAAAACCCGCATAACAACATTTTAGAAATCGTGCTGTTCGCTGTGAAATTCAAACCTTGGCGCCTATTAGGGCGTAAGCGATTAAAAAAAGAGTCTTGTGGCGATCACAGAGTAGTCGAGAAGCAGTATATAAAAGGCACCAACCTTGAACCAGAGATCAGTCGAGGTTTAGGTGAGTGAGGAGTCAGTGTAGAGAAATCGACAGAGAGTGATTACTGACTGACACACAGTGTACAGACACGAGTTTTTACACAGAGGGGGTCCACCCGTTTATATAACATAATCGAGCCAGAATGTCGAAGACATCCTGTGTTTTGTGAGTGCAGCGAAGTTAAGAGAGAAGCTGTGGACAGGCTGGAGATGATCAGCCTTACCTCAGGCGCATAATGTCTGACTCTGTAAGCACCAAAGAGGTGACAACTTCCAAAAATCTGTGGAGACAACAGGAGGTCCAGGGAGGCGTTAGCTCAGATAATCAAGCTGGCGTGAGGCTTGTGCTTTAGAGACAGTGTGGAGAACAGCCCAACAGGTGAGCTGCTGAAGTTTCAAATAGATAAACATAAGAAGTTATCTTTGTGCTGTTCTTTGAGCCTCATTTAGGAAAGTATTCTCCCCATTTCAGGACTATGAACTTAAATTTCTTTAACACATTCATCATGAAATTATTTTAATACATGATTTATTGTCTCATGTGTAGATTACTGATTTTTTCTTTATTTTTAGAGAAACCTGCCAAAGGAAGAAGGGGAAAAGGCGTCCAGCTGTCTTTGAGGAGAGTATGGAAGGCTGTAAAGCGCCCTTTCCTTTGCTGCGACCCCAACAGTGTGGTGTTTCTTACACCACAGCCGGACCTAGACGGTTCAGACCTGTCGAAGTCCCAAAGTGCAGCCTGATGTATGTCCATGTTCTTTCTCTTGTGTGTTTTTTAGGATCTAGAGTGTGTCTCTTTCTGGTGGGAGAGCTTCTAGGATACGGGAGTTTTGGCAAGGTGTATGAGGGGAACAACACATATTTGATGCTAGAATTAAGGTAAGCACTTTTATTGACTTGAACGGACATTTGCCTCCAGATGTGAGGAATGTGTGTCCACTGTCGTTGATTTAACAGATGGTAGAGCTTGGGAGAATTAACTGTGCTTTTTTGTCTTCACATAGTCGCCATGAAGTACATCCACAAGCACAAAAATGACCGCCGTCTTCACGTTGTAAGGTGACAAATCTAAGGATAATTTTTTGTTTTTGATTCTGAGTAATTATTAATGGCTGGTAAATACTTGTAGCTAACGAACATAAAGCAGACAATAAATTAGTACCACAACAACGATGTTCCATCCTTCTACAGATCTTCTAAGTGACTAGTTGCTCATAAGCCCACTGTTTGTTTTTCGCTAGGCTGGTCATGCCAAACCTGTGCATCGCATGAAGTGGCAATGGGTAGCTAAGCGTTGCGAGAACCTCCATTGGTGCCCCCAACATCATCACACTACACCAATGGATTGATAATAAAGATGAGCTTCGTGCTCATTATAGGAGTACCCGAAACCATAGCAGTACCTTGCATCAGTACATCACGTGTTCAGACGACATGAACTGAAGGAAAAGCCGCTCGCTGGTTAATCTGTCAGTTAGTCCAAGCTGTGAAACCTGCGTTGACCGTGGAGTCTTCCATTGGTGATATCCACACGGAAACAGTCCTGAGTGACTAACCCCAGTTGGAGCTCAAACTAATTGACTTCGGTTGTGCTTATCCAATCAGCAGTGAGGGCCTTCCTCAGCAGTGAATACCGAGGTGTGTTGTGTGTTACCAAGCAGAGTGCAGTGTCATTGATCACAGTATTGTCTTTTTGATAACAGCATTGCTCAACACAAAAAAAAATCTTTCTCTTACAGGAGCACCACTCTTCACCCCACCGGAGGTCATAAGGCACAGCAAAATACCACGCTGACCCAGCGTATGTCTGGTCAATAGGTGTTGTGCTGTTTGAAATCTTGCACGGGTTTTTGCCATTTGGAAACCAAGACGAAATACTGCGTGACTATGTTAAAGCAAAACCCACTTTATCCTCAGGTAAACACGACAGACACCTCTTTACAGACAAAACAGATATGTCAGACAGGAAGTCTAGCAAGTAACCAAATGTTTACCAACATGACTGTAGACCATTGTTATTTAATTGGGGATTATTTAGATCATTCTAATACTGAAATTTTTAAATGGTAAAACCATTTACTGTTCAGAAGCTTTTTCATGTTAACATTGATGTAAGACTAACCCGCACTCTCTCTCTGAAATCTTTACAGCATGCCATGACCTGATTTTCCAGTGTTTTTGATCCGCAATCCAGCGAACAGACCTGACGCTAGAGCATCTAGAAGAGCACAGGTGGTTTAAGAGCTAGATTGGCAGAAGACAGCGGATCCCATGCATCAGTTAGATGAGAAAAGGTAGTGAAACACTCTCAGTCCCTCTCATCGGAAGAGTCAAACTTCTTTATAGTTCAACTGTAATTTTTGCACTGGCATATTGTAAGAGGTGATACAGAGATTCATCATGTACCTTACATAATATATTGATGAAAACCAAATGAACAAAATCCATATACAGAGGCTTTCTGCTACAAAAGAGAGATCCCTCTCCATCTGTGCCTTGCGGACCAGAAGACAAACTTAATGAACCCATCATTCAATCTCCAATCTCAACCTCTGTGGCAGATCCATCCAGTTCTGACCCGGGTGACGGTGAGTCCTCATTACTTTGGTTGATTTTATTTCTACCATTTTTAATATGCGATGTTCTGTTGTCCATCATTACTTGGTAATTCTGATTCACTGCTAGCAACTGCTTAAAAAACCCAACAACTGCTTCTGTTTTGTATAATTTTCACTTTTAATTATATTAATTAGTTAGCTGCCAGCTCTAATAATCTTTCGCAGTGATGTTTTCTAATAGTTTATTTATTCATTTTAGAAAAGGGGGAGGAAGAGGAAGACAGTCAGTGTGTTCTTCTGGAGATTCTGTAAAGCCGGGAAAGCACTTCTTCCTGTGCCGCGACTCGAACAGAGTCCAGAATCTTACACCACAGCTGGATCTAGACGACTCTGAGCCAATACCTGTCCAAGTTCCAGTGTTGGGAAGGATACTTTGGAAATCTAATAGATTACAGATTACAAGTTACCCTACTCCAAATGTAATAAGTAGTGTAACCTTTCAATTACTTCATTAAAGAAATGTAACTGATTACATTTTGATTAGTTTTCTAAATTTCAAATTTACTCCAGACTGACAATGATGTGCTTCAAACACTTTCAGACTCAATGAAAACCTGTTGGTGGTTCAATTCATGGAAATAAAACTAAAAAAAAAAGTTAAAACTCAAGGATGGATCAGTACCCCTTTTTCATGATCCATCTGCACCTCCAGTAGAAGTATCACACTTAAAATAGATTTGCCAAGTCTATGAAACCTCTTCCTATAAAACTATATAATATTTTCATATAAACATCTCAGACTCACCTTATTAATAACAAAAACTACCACTTAAAACTCACTAAATTAAAGAAATGTGAAATCACTGTCATATAAACATCTCAGACTCACCTTATTAATATTAATATCTTTAACTTATTATAGGCTAACATACACTACCAGTCAAAAGTTTTTGAATAGTAAGATTTGTAATATTTAATAATTTAATATTATAACAGATTGAGAACTAAGAAGGGTTCAGGAAGATCTTGTGAATGACGTCGAATGACTTCAGGCTCATTTTGAAAAAAGCGGAGCTTCAAATTTCAAGACAGGACACCAGATTAAAAATGAAAATTTTGTCATTAATCACTTACCCCCGTATCATTCCAAATCTGTAAAAGCTCAGTTCGTCTTCAGAAAAATAACACAATTTAATATATTTTGGATGAAAACCAATAGACTGCCAAGTAAATAAAAGTGTCAAGAGCGGAGAAACTATAATGTATATTATATGGAAAATGTGTTTTTTTTTTTTTTTTTTTAAATTAACTTTAAACCGCATAAACCCATTGCATTACACCAAATACACAACATAATGTTCTTTTTAGCAGCATCATATGACCTCTTTAAGTCCCTCAGTTTTCAGTTCAGGATGGGGGCCAGCACTGTTTCCATGTTTGTTGCAGACTTGTGAAGCCCTCCATCATGTTCTAAAAAAGCACAATCTGATAAGTTTGATTGATGTAAACATCTTTATAAAACTTTAATTTACATGCCAATGCACTAAACCCTTATTTCACATGCTGATGCATTTTGTTCTTATTTCACTTTTTATTTAAAGTGCGTGCATGACAGTTTGCAGATGCTAGAGATTATGGAGCACTTTTTATGATAATGGACACACTTCATTTTGCTTCAAAATCTTCAACACCATTCACACCATTATAAATAATTTTCATTTTTGGTGAACTTATATCTTTAAAGTGCATTAAAATTATTAAATGCACACATATACCTAATGGACTTGAGCTACAATTAACTAACAATGGTGTGTGTCCCTGTTGCTTTCATTTTCATTTTTAGGTGCACTATCCCTTTAATTCTACAGTGTAAGACTGTTCCCACATGCACTGCACAGTTTAAGAATAAAATTAAAATTTAAAAAAGTGATCTTCTGTCAGGACAGTGTCCCTGTTGCTTTTGAGAATCAACTAAAATCAATGAGAAATGTGATTAAACTTTTGTTTTGTTTTGTTATATGTCCAAGGTCTGTAAGCAGCCCAAATAATTATTTCACACTTGTTTTGTTTTGTTTTTTGGACTGAGGAAGAGATTATCTTTGGAGATTGCCAAAGGCTTTTAAGATAAATGACAGTTTCCTCAGTGCTTGGGCTCCCTGGATGGAAAGCATATTTATATCCAGTCACCAGCACACAGTGGCAGTACATTCAGAAATTACAAATACAGATTTTGCATCCTTATTTTGGCAGCCGTTGATGCAAACTGCAGTTTTATTTATATGAATGTAGGCACGCAGGGCAGAGTTTCTGATGCAGGTCTGTTTGTGAACTCAGAAATTAAAAGGGCATTAGATGAATAGCTGCTGAATGTCCCACAGCCAAAGTCACTGCCGAATTCAAACATCCAGTTTCCCTTTGTGTTTGTGAGGGATGAGGCTTACCCACTTCGGCCAGATCTGATGAAGCCCCTCCCACATACACCGCTGGAGTCTGACCAGCGAGTCTCCAACTATCACCTTTCTCGGGCACCAAGGGTTGTAGAGAATGCATTCGGCATCCTTGCCAACCGATAGTGAGTGTTTCGATCAACAATGCTGCTATCACCAGCGAAAGTCTCCAAAGTAACTTTGGGCATTGTGGGTCTTAGGCATATAACCTATACCTGTAGCAGTAGCACCAAAACACATGAAAAGTCCACTTTCAGTTTTAATTGCAGGTTTAGTTCATTTGTCTTTTTTTTTTTTTCTATTTTGTCTGCAAACAGAATCTGATTTTGGTTAACTGCTAAGTAAAGGTGTTTTGTGTGTAACATTCTGTTTAATGCTTTAGCTTTAAAGGATTTTTGCCCTGATTAAACACAGGTGTTTGATTGAGAAAGCTTTTCTTATTCAAAAAAGGTAAAGGAGTGGCTTTCCTCTGACAGATCGTCTTGATCGAGGGGGTTGTCATCTGACTCCTCATCATCCAGATACTCTTTAACTGATGGATCGAGCTATAAAGAATGTTTAGAACAATATTGTGAATTTAAAAGCCATAGAGGACATAAGAAATAAGAGAAGGGGCACCCTTCTTGCAGAGAAGTGGAGGTGCATCTGGTAAAGGATTTTTAATTTTAACTCAAATATTTCAACAAAAGAAAAAAACTGCCATCTATAAATTCTACAGTTTGTCTGTTATGTGTGTTGGTTTTATGAAGATACAGGTACATGTAATGACTCAAGTCTGTTATATGATGCCTGGACTGAGACTTCTGTTAGTGATAATAGAAGAAAAAATTTAAAGCTAAATTTCTAAATTCTAAAAAATCTATGTATTCAACAAAAATACAATTAATATGTTTTAATAATCATTATGAAGTGTTGTGTCAGCTTCCTACCATAAACACAAATGCGTAATGCTGCGGTGATCTTAAAGGGGTGGTTCAGTGGATTTTTTCTAGGCTTGATTGTGTTTATGGGGTGCAGTCTAACATGTTAATGCTACATTTTTTAAAAAATGCATTATTTAACACATAATTTACTTTTATTCCACACAGCTCTGTCCCTTCTCTGAGAAACTCGCTGATCATTTCCTACTTTTATGAAGGCCCTCTCAGAAAAAGGCAGTGGTTTGATTGGTTAGCTAGACCAGTGTTGTTTGATTGGCTAAACTGCCTCTAGCACACGTCTAAACGTCCCGCCCCTCACTTCAGCACAATGTGCTCCGGTTGTATTGTAAACAATGGCGTTGTTAATATCACTTATCAGTTTGAGCTCGATTGAGAAGCAGAAGATATTATTGAAGAGGATCGTGCAGAACCTGTGCAAGCACGGCTTTTAATGGTAGGATTATGTTTTTAGTTTGTTGTTGTTTGTTGTTGTCATCACCGCACGTCACTCCCAGATAATCGAAAATGGGCAAAAAGGCGGGAGCTGGTTGCTGAAGCAACGCCCACCTAGCGCACCAGCAATGTCAGGCAATACACCTGTCATTCAAGTGGCCACGCCCTTAATTATGCAGAACTTTAAGGCTTAATATAATTTAAACGGATGAGTTATAAAAAAATTCACCCCCTGTCATGAAGGGCAAAATTAGCAATATAGACCAAAATCATTTTTGCACCAGGCTGTAAACATGTTTTTTTCTGCTGTAAAGTTGGGCATTTTAACATGGGGAGTCTATGGGATTGACTCATTTTGCAGCCAGCCTCAAGCGGCCAGTCGATGAATTACAGTTTTAGTCACTTCCTTGTTGGCTTCACGAGAGAGAGCGTGAGTTTGTCACTTGGGAAAAAACGTGTGCATTATCTCACTAGATTTGTAACATAAATCATTTATAAAACCTTTGCCAACACAGGAGAATACATCAACCTATGTCTAAATATGGCATGTATTGTACATCGCGATTTCAAAATAAAAGTTTCTGCATGTGGCCCAATATTAAAATTTAATGAATTTAAACATTGTTTAATCACGCCGTAAAGTGAAAATTCACCAGGCAGTTGGCCCCCCTCTGCAACAACATATTTTAATACATAATATACTCAAATTGCTATGTTCATATTATGTATAGCCATATTGCATTATGTATTTTAACAGTGTTATTGCCTCATCGTTAGTTTATATATAAATAGTTATACTAAAGCCTGGTTTTCATTTAAGTCAATGTTACTAAAAAATATCAGATTACTCAACTGTCAAAATAATCAGTAGATTACTTGATTATCAAAATAATCATTAGTTACAGCCCTCGATTAGTTAAAATATTTCTAAATATAACTGCTTGTTTTACTTTTTGTAATTAAAAGATAAATATTTTTCATTTTCTTAAAATAGTATTAAAATATTGTCTTTGTTCTAGTGAACCAAGTATCTGTAGAATAAATCTCGTGAGACAAGTGTATCGTCACACCTCTAGTGTTGATGAGCAGTGATATAGCGCATAATTTTCCAAGAGTTTGATACAGCTTTCATTCTTTCATTCTTCAGGTCAACCATACATTCATGAAAAAAATCAGTTTGAATAAAGACAGCAATAACTTTGCCATAGTATCCTTTCAAATGTTAAAGATGCCACAGTCACTGCATGCTTTGCTTGTGCTGCCCATCCCCGCAACGCCCCCAGAAAAATGTTCAGGCTCAGGAATTTTTTGTTTTTTTATTTAACCCCTGTATATTGTGAAATTACTAATTATATTTATATAGTGAATTCTTTAATTACAAATGGACATGCATGAAAAAAAGTGTTAACACTTTACATTAAATTCCCTTTATAAAGTCTGTTTAAAATTGACTAATAAGTCATTTACAAATGCAGTATAAATCATTGATAAGCAGTTATAAATCTATGAATAAACAGGTGATTTTATTGCAGTACCTGCCAAATAGTGAGCCATTTTTAATCCAGGTATTATAAGTGCTTAATAAACATATTTTTTGTATTTATTTAATTCAAAAACAGATTCCTGATTTATTTAATGATGCGCAATAATTGACCTATCCAAGACTTAAGGGTGTTGTATTTATGGTTTTTCTCAGTAATATATCAGATTAGTGTCACTTTTTATTACATTGTTTTATACCAGAATCTACTCTGTGCCTTACGATTCTCCACAAAAGTCATGATGTCTATCCACAGTAATGATTAGAAACTGATATATTTTGTTTATCAAGATGAATTATCAAATTTTATTTGGGGAAAAAAATCATAAAAGCACAACCATGGCTGATGATAGTAATACTGAAAATGTTAATTCCAATATTACCTGGGCGAGTAAATGTGTTTTCATTTTAGGGTGAACTATTCCTTTAACAGAAGAACTGAATTATGAATGCATAGTCAGGTTAAATGTACAGTGGGTACGGAAAGTACTCAGACCCCCTTAAATTTTTCACTCTTTGTTATTTTGCAGCCATTTGCAAAATCATTTAAGTTCTTTTTTTTTCCTCATTAATGTACACACAGCACCCCGTATTGACAGAAAAACAGAATTGTTGATATTTTTTGCAGATTTAGTAAAAGAGTAAAACTGAAATATCACATGGTCCTAAGTACTCAGACCCTTTGCTGTGACACTCATATATTTAACTCAGGTGCTGTCCTTTTTCTTCGATCATCCTTGAGATGGTTCTACACCTTCATTTGAGTCCAGCTGTGTTTGATTTACTGATTGGACTTTATTAGGGAAAGCCACACACCTGTCTATATAAGACCTTCCAGCTCACAGTGCATGTCAGAGCAAATGAGAATCATGAGGTCAATGCCTGAAGAGCTCAGAGACAGAATTGTGGCAAGGCACAGATCTGGCCAAGGTTACAAAAAAATTCTGATGCACTTAAGGTTCTAAGAGCACAGTGGCCTCCATAATCCTTAAATGGAAGACGTTTGGGACGACCAGAACCCTTCCTAGAGCTGGCATCGTCCGGCCAAACTGAGCTATCGGGGGAGAAGAGCCTTGGTGAGAGAGGTAAAGAAGAACCCAAAGATCACTGTGGCTGAGCTCCAGAGATGCAGTCGGAAAGTTGTAGAAAGTCAACCATCACTGCAGCCCTCCACCATTCGAGTGGCCCGACAGAAACCTCTCCTCAGTGCAAAACTAAACAAAGAGGAGTCCTGTCAGAGACTGCACCTCTTTCCACTCTCTGGAATAATAATAAAAGATATAAGAAAAAATAAGCTATTTGTATATATTCTGTTTTGTATTTATGTCTATTTCTATTTACAGTAAAAACCGATTCCAAAAAAGTTGGACACTGTACAAATTGTGAGTAAAAAAAAATACTAAAACTACAAGTTATGGATTCTTAACTATTCGTTTATAAGATATTTCTGATGCAAATCCAAGACTTTTCTGACCCTCCATAGACCACAAGGGTACTATGGTCAAGGCACAGGACTGCAGTAAGTACATCATTAAAATGGTCCGTGTGACATCAGTGGTTCAAAGGTAATTTTACAAAGATATGAGAATACTTTTTGTGTGCAAAAATAATAAAAATTACTTTATTTAACAATTCTTCTCCTCCACGTCACCCCAGCGCCATTATGGAGAGTATCAGAACGCATTCCAGTGTTTAACTCTGCTCATAAAAAACGTGTGTGTGTGGTGCTGCTGACGTAGAACATCCATGTGCTGTACCTTGTTTACAAGCAGATGAACAAAGGTCTTATGGGTTCAGAACAACACGAGAATTTATATTTTTTGGGTGAACTATCCCTTTAAAAACTTGACAAAAACCAATTTTGTGCTTTTTTGCCTTTAAGCTTTTGCGCTTTTCAAGCGTTATTTCGGTGCTTTTGTGGGCTCACTACATGCCTGCTACTCCTCTTACCATCATGAGGACATCTGTATAGTTTGTGGGTGTGTGGTGCTCAGTGTCATTTTCTAAGTTGAGGTCGTCACAAAGCATCTAAGTAAGTGCCTGCCTCATAGCCAAAGAGGATCTACACTATATCAAGCAAACATACAAAGTTTGGCTTCCCAAGGAGTTTTCTCCAGATACTAAACTGCAGTCCACTCAGTGAAACCTGACATTAGTGTAGTGTTTGTTAAGAAAATTTGTGCTAGAACTGATCAAAATCTTCATCTGTTAAAAGACGGTCGGTGGGGGGACTTGAAGAGAAATGGTTGAAGTGACTTAAAAATGTGATGTTCATGTTCTTGTGAAACATACAAAGATTTGATCAGAAATTACTTCAGGTTGAAAGAAGCTGGCAGAGGGGTTAGTATTACACAGGGTAAGTGAAATGTTAATTCAATTATGAACAGCACAACTTTAAAGTCATGTGTTTTCATTTTAGGGTCATTAAACAGATGCCCCGGGGCATTCTATGGACACTGTCCCTGGCAGAAGAAATGTTACACTCTGAACAACTCAGTGTTCATTTTAAAATATAATAAAAAAAAAAACTAACCATGTTTATTTGATTCAACCTGCTTGAGCCCCATGGGTATTGGTTTTACTATGAAATTAAACATAACCAAGAAGTTTTGGTCTGATATTTTAGGTGGTTACACTTTTATTGAAACTTTTGGCTTTTTAAGTGATTTACAAAACTAGAAATTGCAAGACAAGTTGGCTTGAGAAAGCTCCAGAAAGTAACACTGTACATTAAAGTTTTAAGAGGTTTATAAAGCTCAAAAAAAGCAAGTAGCCATTTTAACATTAAAATAAGTTCATTTACAATGTACTCATTATAATTTTTCACTCAGTTATGTAAATCTAGAGTAAAAAGCAGCCCATTTGCCTAAAATGCCAAATTAAGTTAACCATTTTTTGCCTCATTATATTTAATAAACAACTGAAATATCACATTTATTACTAATTATCCAAAAAACAGATTCCTGATTACAGATCATGCAGCCCCATTAATTGACTCAGTGTATTTGCACGATTATTACTTCTGATCATTCTTGAGAGGTTTCTCATGACCTAAGTATATCAGCCCCCTTCGCTGTGACTTTTCTGATTATTGTTTATACAGGTAACCTACTAGGTGCTGACCTTCCTTGTGCTCCACAAAAGTTCATCGAGCAATGTACCACAGCAATGATAGCAAACTGATATATTGTGTTATCAAGATGAGTCCCTACTGCCCTTAGAAAGACTGGCCGAAAAAAAAACATAGAACTGACCAGGGCACTTGATGACGAGTAATACTGCCACAATGTTAATTTCAATAATGAGGCGCACGTTCCTGCTGCATTTCAGGTTGAAAAAAAAAAAAAACAGAGCATTCAGAAGCAACTGAGTATGAATCCTAGTCAGGTGAAATGACTAAGTTTGGGGAAAAAACTGACTGAAGATACACTCAGACCCCTTAGAACTCTTTGTTATTCTGTGGCCAAGGCGCTTTGTAAACTGGCCACGGTTGACATATCATTAATGCTGCACTTAAGCCAGCCCTATTGAGAAAAAAACAGAATTGTGACAGGATTATATAAAAAAGAAAAACCACAAAGGAATTCAGACCCGTTTGCCTGGACACTCATATATTTACTCAGGTGATGCCTCCATTTCTATAGATCATTCTTGAGATGCCGTCTCACACCTTCATTTGAGTCCAGCTTGTGTTGATTATACTGATCTGGGACTGATTAAGGAGACACACCTGTCTATATAAGGACCGTCCGGCTCACGTGCATAGTCAGAGCAATGAGAAACTCATGAGGTCATAGGAACTGCCTGAAGAGCTCGAGACAGAAATGTGGCACAAGCCAGATTGGGGTTACCAAAAAATTTCTGCCTTGGTGCCCGACAGAGGTCTAAGAGCACAGTGGCCTTCAAAATCTTAACATGATGAAGACGTGAGCTCCAGAGATAGCAGACCAGATGGGAGAAAGTTTCCCATTCTCTGGCCCTCCACCGTAACGGCCAAAGCTGAGCTAATAACTGCAGCTTGTGGAGATTCAGGCTAAAGAAGAAACAAGTATCACTGAGGCTCTAGCTCAGACATGCAGTCCCGATTCCAAAAAAGTTGTGAGGAACAATTGTGAGTAAAAAACTAACTACAGTAGACTGACTAGTTCGTTATAAGCTCCTCCTGTCGGGGCTTTAGGACGAGTGGCCCGACTTTCCCCTCCTAGTGCCAATAACTAATAAAGAGGAGTCCTTGTCAGATACTGCACTATTCCATCTATGACGAATTCAATAATAAATAAGACATTGCAGTATCTAGTACTCTTTTGTCATGGTCCGTACCCGTTCACAAAAAGTTACATGAAACAACACAAAACCCGCATCTACAAAGAAGCGCGAGCCAGACAGGAAAATTGGAGTGTAAAAAACTAAAACTAAAGTATGCATTCTTAACTATTCGTGATAAGATATTTCTGATGCCATTCCAACGAACTTTCTGACCATCCCATAGACCACAAGCCCAGGTACTCTGCGTTCAAGGACAGGACTGCTCGTAAGTAAAAAACATCATGGAGGGGACTAAAATGGGGTCCGTGTGACATCCAATGGTTCAAAGGTACATTTACAACGCTATGAGACATACTTTTTGTGTCGCAAAAATTCATAAAAATGACTTGCATTAACTTGTTTTAGCAGTCACTGAAGCCCAGCCTTATGGAGAGTATCAGAACGCATTCCAGCGTTTAACTATGCCCTCATAAAAAACGTTAGGGTTGTGAGCTATCAGCTGAGTTACTGATATGAACATGCATAGTGTGACCTCTGCTCATAAAAAACAGCTGAACAAAGAGCGTCTTATGTGAATACATGAGAATTTAATTTTTGGAGGGAACTGAACCCTTAAAACTGTGACAAAAATAATTTTGCTTTTACTTGCCTTTACAAGCTTTCGCCGCTATGACAAGCATTATTTCGGGTGCTTTTGCTGGGCTTTACTACTTTGCCTGGTAACTATCCTCTAACATCATGACAGGCATCTATATTTTGTGCTTTTTTGCAGTGTTAGCTTATTCGGTGCTCATTCAAGTTATTAGTTTGGTGTGCTTTCTGAGATTCCACATACATCTTCAGCAAGTTTGGTTGGCTCCAGCCAAAGATGTTCCTCCAGGCATACTACACTGCAGTCACTCAAAGCCGACCTGACAAGTGTCAGTGTGCTGTTTTTCTGAATTGAGAAAATTTTAAGAGATGATCAACATAGCTAACCTGCTTAAAAGAGTCACCACTGATACTCTGAGGAGAAAAGATGTTTTGTCAGTGTAGTGAATTTGTCTGCTGTGCCTGTTAATCTTCAGATGTAACAAATATGCAAGCATCACTTGCAGTCTGTATCTGATAAAGCCCTACTCGGTTAGTGAAAGAAATTTCTAGGAGACTGATTGCTGAAAATCTTCCATCTGTTAGAAAGTGGCACACACAGTGCATTGTAGATCTGTGCTAGATTGAAGTATAATTGTGAATGTATGAAGAACTTGCATGTGTCCTTTAGGTACCTGATTAATCATTTAGCAAACTCCTTTTATGAAAAATTTTAGCAACGGACATTTGGGGTTGGTACAGACTTTTTACAGCTTAACGCGGCATATATGTCGAACGTAATTTAATGTATACAACACAAGGGTTTATTAATGTTATCATTGAACATAATTTATAGATTGTAACTGTCAATTGACACAAGTAAGTTATAGCATTGAGATGTAGATTTGAAGTATATTTTTTTAATTATGAACAACCATCAACTTTAAATTTACCTACATGCATTAATTAATTTTAGAAACTCTTTTATGCAAAGTAGTAATTTACAACAGAGGGACAACAGAATAGTTTTTTTATCACTTACGGGTCATTTCTATGTGAACGTACATTTTTCTGTCCCTGGCCTTTAATGGTATATTATGTGATTTGAATACATACTAAATTGTAAACTGTTAATGAACAATGCAATTATGGTAGGTTTGAAATTAATTAAATATTGGTGTTTTGTATTTCTCTGTGTATTTTTATTAAATTTATCATCGTTTTGTGACAGATCTGTTGCATAAATGATTATCTGTCTATAAGCATCCCATGTATATTTTTATGATTTCTTTTGCATTAATTGTCAGATAAAACAAATCTTTAAATTAGTCATGTTTTAGTTGTATCGGTTTTTTTTTTTCATTTAAAAATATGTTTGATGCAAAGTGTGTAAAATATTAAAATATGTTGTGAAAAGATAATGGAACAAACTGATGACGTATATGCACAACTGAAAAATATTTATGAAGATCAGCCACAGTAAAATATAAAGAATGTTTAACAGTAGTTAATGCCATCCCTTCTGAACTAATTTAATCTGATGAGCAGAAATCTGTCTTATTATAATGTAGATTTCCTCCATTTTATTTAAAATAAATGGTTTTCTGATGTGATTTTGAGATTTGAAAAGGTAGAAGGTTTCATGGGTCAAAAAGGGAAAAAATGTGTGCACAGTTTGTGAGACTCTAGGACAAAGTTTAAGGGTTGTAGTTTTATTATTATTGTAACTTGTAGTGCCATGAGTATGAATAATGGCACAATTACATATTTTCTTCAGATTATATTGCATTATAATTTCTAGCAGGACTAATTGTTTTACATTCAGTAGCACAGTGTCTTAAAGGATGTGCTTCTCTGTTTCCTTAAAGGGATACTTAACCCCAAAATAAAAGCTGTCACCATTTACTCTCCTTCCTTTGGTTAATCTTCAAAGTGACACAACTAAAGATATAGATGTGAGAGGAAGGATATGAATGGTAAAGAAGACAACTACTGCGGAAACAAAAAATTATGTTTTTATTGTTACTGACAAACGGTTTAGAACAAACTATGTACAAACTAAAAACTAACAAACAAAAGAAAAGCTTTAAGCAGAGAAAACCTCAAATGTAAAAAAGTGAAAAAACCCCACAAACTAAACAGAAAGAAAGATATAAACAGATAACTATTTACATTTTCCTGCTTTACTGAATGAACCTCTCAAACACGGCGGTTGATGTGTTTTAGGATTAGCCTCATGGGCAGCTGGAGATCAGGTCATCCTCGATGCATGAGTAGATGCTCTCAGGGATTGCACAGACCACGCAGTCACTCGTGAGAAAGAGGCATGTGTCGTGATCTCAGACACCGATTACTTCAACCTCGGTTTCTTGGACCTGCCCCAAAGCAATCTGTAAGTTTTACAAAAAAATAAATAAATAAATAAAATGAGTACTGGAAGTTTCAAGTGTTACACTGCATCCCAATTCACTTGCTCATACTATGCCCAAAAAGTATGTACACTTAAGAGTACATACTTTAGAGTGTGTAGTAAAAGAGCTGCCAAAGTTTGAGACCTACTACTTTGTCATAATTGCACTTATTAGTTACGCGCACCCTGTTATCATTTAAAGTGTGTAATGCAGATTAGAGACCCAGTGAGTCAATGTGTAGAAAAATTATGTAGATTTTCTTTAAAGCATGCTTATGAATATGCTACTGAATCTTCTAGAGTCTGCATTATGCACTTTAAACTGCCAATCATCTCGTCACAGTTAATATCCTCCACATTAAATTGTTAGTGTTAGAGTGTGCTGTATCTGGACTTCAGATTTTGTCTTGAAACGTTAGACCATCTGGGTACTTTTGGAATACTTACATTAACATACTACAGTTTGGGACACACTAACCCTAATTTTGAATACTATTTCATGATTCAGTTTGATTATCGTCAAGTCAACGATTCGATTCAGTTCGATATAATGCAATTAAAATTCAAGTGAGTAGCATTTCACAGTCCTGTTCCTAGAATGTTTATTTTATTAAATTCACCCAATTTAGGTTAATTAATCTTTGATTAGGGAACACATTTATTATTAACTAATTGCTTATTAGCATGTATATTACTAGCATATTGGCTGTTTATTGGTTCTTACAAAGCACATATTAATGCTTTATTCTGGATCTAACCATATTCTGGTACCCCACACTTAAACATAACCACTACAACTTCCATACTATCAGTTAGCAGTAAGAAGTTAATATTGAATATGTTCCATAATCTACAGTGTTATAGATGGATAGAAGTGCTGTTAATCATGCAGTGCTACTCCACATTTATTTAAAAGGATTCTAAATTCTAAATCTTTCTACATGGTGTTTGAAAATATTCACATATACACTCTCCACAATCAACAACACTACTATAAAAAAAAAAAAATAAATAAGTCTTCATAATATATTATTTTCACAGAATTACTTTAGCACTTATTTTCTGAACCTTGTTATTTTCAAAACTTCAATTCAATTTAAAGTTTATTTGTATAGTGCTTTTTATGATACAAATCATTGTTTTTATGTTTGATTCCTTTGTTTTTTTTTGTTTTTTTATGTTTGATTTCTTACAGTCAGATCACTCTCTATTCTAGGTAACTTAAAGCAGGAAACTGGTAAGTTACTTAAGGTAAAACTCTTAAAAGAATGAATTAAACACTGCAAAAATGTTTAGATCAAAAGAAAATAGACAGCAAATTCACTCACTTCTTTGATCTGCCCTTGGAGGCTGAGGTAGCCTCTCTTGAAAATATGTGGCCCTCTTCACCGCTCATGCTGGGCCTCTTTTACAGCCTTCTGTGCCTCTTCGCTGATGTCCTGCGCCACGGCCTTAAACTTCATCATTCCAGGACCAACGAATAAATATATTTGTCCGTATGTGTTGGACAGGGTGTAATTCTGTAAGATGTAACTCACCCCATCCTCAAATTCAGGGGTGAACCCATCTTTTTTAAGTATACAGTTGTTCCATCAGTAAGTGCACAAACCATCTCTGTTTTAGCCTTCGCTACCTCTATTTTTTCCCTTTCGTACAGTAGGACAGTGCCGACGGTTAAGACGGGTGTCCACGCGCTGTACCTTAAAAATGCAGAGGGAGAAGTTGGAGATGCCATTCTGTGGAAAAGAAAATACAGAGAAAGGTACTTGTGAAAACTAAATAAATATAAATATATAAATGAAAACAGATTTTTTTATGTTTTGAAAGAAGTCTCTTCTGCTCATCAAGATTGAATTCATTTTATCAAAAATACAGAAAAAACTAAATATTATGAAATATAATTACAGTTTTAAGTAATGGTTTTCTGTTTTAATATACTGTACTTTAAAATTTATGGAACCTGTGATACTTTTTTCAGGATTCTTTGATTACAATTAAAAAGAAACTATTTCAAAAAAAAGTGGGAGAAAATTCACTAACACTAAATTTTTGAAAGGTAGTGTATATTGTTTCAAAAGATTTTGAATGGTAGTGTAAATTGCCTTTTTATAAAATGTAATATTTCAAAATATTTCTGTTTTTGTTCTGTATTTTTGATTAAATAAATGCAGCCTCGGTAAGCATAAGATATTTTTTTTTTTAAATGCTGTCCTTTTTTACTTCATATTTAAAGAATTTATTTTCATGTAATTGATTTATTTACTGAAGATCATTTAAATATGTCTTGTGAAGTGAAGATTTACCTCATAAATTATACTCCTCTGTCAGAGAGTGAAAGAGGGCAGTCTCTGACAGGACTCCTCTTTTTTAACTTCATCTCTGACAGGATTTCTCTCTTTTTTTACTTCATTCTTCACATAATTATATATATATATATAGGCCCAATCACTTATTTTATTGAAATAATAGATTTTTTTTAGCTTTGAGGTTATAACTTTTTAACATGGTTGGTAGAACAGTAGAAAGTGACTCACGTTAGAAAATAGTCTGACTTGCAGTTGTTGCAGAGTGATCAGATGAGAGGGTGTCAGTGCCCTTGAACTTGGCTGCAGTCCAATCAGATGATGTCGCCGATTTCCCCCTCTCTCCCCCTCCGAACATCAGAAGAAGAGGGAGAGAGAGAAGAGTACAGAAGAGAGAGGGTGCGTCCGAAATCGCATACTGCTTACTGGGTCTACATTTGAATTTGAACGTACTACTCGACCGTTAAAAAGTACGTTCTATATAGTATGAGTGTGGGTAGTATGAAAGGAATTCGGTGGTACTACATCTGACGTGTTGATGTCGTCACGTGTCATGCGTCTTCACAACAGCGCGAAAATTTAAAGAGCCCCCTCAACTGCGCGAACATCGGTGATGTTGATCGTAATTGTTACTGTTTTCATCCGCGTTTTAACGTTGATTGAATCAACATCTCTGAGGAGGAACAGGTCAGCTGCTCGCAGATCACGCCTTCGTCGACAGATTCTAAAATGTTTATCAAATAATGTAAGTATACTCACCCAGTGTTCGAATTGTGTCAAAGCTCTTGGGGGGTGCCCCCCCACCCCACACCACCCAAAAAAAAAAAAAAAAACTAATACATTTGTATTTATTTATTTCATATAATAATATAATTTAATTTACTTGTGAATTTCATTTACTTTGTGTGTTTCAAAACTTGTTTTTGCAGCTGAGCATTTACTATATGTAAAATTAAATAAAAATCTATATACTTTGAACAGTGCACATGTAGGCATTTTATTTCATTAAAAAAACTAATTTATCTTGAATCTAGTTATATAACCCTTTCATATTTTCTAGCGGAAGTTTTCATAGTTGGGTAAACTTATAGTGGTGAATGAGAGACTACATTAAATATATGTTTTGTCACAATAGTGTTTCTACAAGAGGGAAAAATAGAAAGAGAATTTGATACGATTACGATGCTGATGACCATTAATCAATTTCGATCTCTTGATTCACTATCAATTCACATGAATAGGCCTACTGTACTTACTGTTCTTGGGTTAAATTCAGTATTTTCTTGCATTAATTAATATTCACTTGTGTGTGCTTATACGAGTATCTTTTTAAAATGTATCATTTTAAAAATCTAGTGTTTGATCTTGTCTAAATATTTATTCAAATGCAAAACCTAAAAATAAGTAAGCAGTTATGACCTGCAATACTCTTTTGAGCAACTAGACTAGATACATGTATATTTATTAGAGTGTGTAAACAATGGCATTGCAAATGGAAATTATTGTTTTTCTGGCCACAAAATGATTTTAATTTGCCTCTTTGCATTGAATTTAAAACCCTTTTCTCCATTTAACCTTAAATACAACACTAATTGTATTAGGCTATACATAATAAAGGAAAATAGGATACAATTCATAACAAAAACGGTTGATCTGCATGTTTGTCTTGGGCGTAATAATCGATGCATGTGTTTCTCAAGCACAATTTGTGAGAGTTAGCAACTCTGCTTTGTCATCGTTGACACAAAATAAGCCTTCACCTGATGCAACATTTTTCATCAGTAATAATTTCCTTAATTAAATTAACACTGTTTTTGAGCAGTTAAGGTTACTAGATTTAAAATTATTTGTTTAATTCAGAATGGGTGCAATGCAAGTTTTTTTTCTCAGAATTACGTTAGATGGCTAATTACAACTAACAATCAGATAGTGAGCTAGCATCATAAGATAAAAAAAAAAAACTATTGACAGACCAAGATTATAATAAAAGTAACTGTCCGATTCTAAGATAAACACTTATTCAGTAGAAGTAAATTAGGTGTACCAAACAATCATAAAACAAAGAAATATTATCTTACCGTCATCGTGAGGTAAAATAATGAGGAAGGATCACTCTGCCAGCCAGTCACACAGCGACGTTGCACCCGCGGTCTGTAAATTCCTTCAGAAAACAGCGTGTGGCGCACTGAGCATATTTTCAGACGCACATTTAATTTGAAGTAGTTTTTTATGGGAAAAAAATAGATAGGGCTATGTCAAATATTGTTTCTATTTTAGTTTTAATGAAAAACACAAGGGGGACCCCCCCAAGGTCAATTTTTTGGGCCTTATGGGGGGGTCCCTTGATGCTTATGGGGGGTCCCAGACCCCCCCAGCCCCCCCTCAATTAGAACACTGTACTCACCTATTTAACTAGCAAATTTTACCTCAGAATAAAAAGATATGTCTATGAACACCGTGACAGAAGCTGATGTGGAGCAACGAAATGAAGTAATTTATTGTTATGAATAAATAAAAACACACAGGACAAACAAGACACATGAATCAATGAATAAACTTGAATGAATGCATACACAATTGGATATATATACACACACACACACATACATATACATAAAGAGACAGCGAAAGAGAAAAAGAGAATTAATACAATATACATACCCTTAATAAATATTATAAATATAAACAGCCTAAATATTATAAATAGATACAATATATAGATAATATATACAAAATAAAAAATATATATATAACATTCTAAAAAAAAGTATATACACATTTACAGACTGTGAGCCCTACAACATACTGCCACCTGAATGCTGCTGTGCCAATCCTTCGACTGTACTTCGAAGATGGATCTGACCTTCGTCCCAACCTCCGGCTTTCTCGACAGTCCATCATGTCCCTCATCACTGCTTTGAGGTCAGATTCTGATCATGGCTGGGAAAAAGATATTGAGGTGCTGGTGTTTCTCTACTGGCTGGCACATGCAGCATCATATCATGTGGTGTCTCTGGCCTTTGACATCCCAAAGTCCACGGTGCATGACATTGTGCACAGAATCAGCAGGGCAGTCATCTTTATTTTGAGGAGGGTGATCGCTTTCCCGACCCCAGATGACCTGGAGGCAGTGGGGGCAGGTTTTGTCCAGCTGGCTGGGTCTCCAGCTTTTCGCATGGTGGCTGGTGCAATAGATGGGTGCCACATCCGGATCAAGTCACCAGCAAGTGAAGCCCTATGCTACTTTAACAGACAGCTGTTCCACTCAGTCCAGCTGCAGGCCATCACCGACCACAAGGGGAAGTTCGTCGACATTTTTGTTGGATATCCTGGGTCTGTGCATGATGACAGGGTGCTGAAGAACAGCCCTGTTTACACTGGCCGCCTTTATCCACCTGCGGGAAACCACATCCTTGGAGATGGTGGATATCCCTGTTTGAGTGTGCGCCCATCTGCCTTGTCACACCATACAGAATCCTGTACAGTCTCGCTTCAACTCCAAGCATGCTCGTGCACGTAACATTGTTGAGAGAGCCTTTGGGATGCTGAAGACACGCTGGCGCTCAATCTTCATCAAGGCCCTGGAAGTGAGTCCTCCCTTTGTGCCAGATGTTGTTGCATTCTGTGCGGTGCTCCACAAGCTCTATCTTCAGAACGGGGACATTGTTGATCCAGAGGTTGTGGAGGATCCTGTCAATGACCCACCTGAGCCCCAAAACACAGAAGCCAGAGCAGGAGAGGATGTGCGGGACAATCTGGCTGCAGCTGTGTCAGCACCAGACACTGTGCACCTGCTCGTCATGAGCTTGATTACCTGTGAGACAGTTTAACAGGTCAAGACTCTGCAAATCAGTTCATGTTCTAAGATTCCCATTGTTTAAGCTTGTTAGCTGGTTAATATGTGAATAGTTAGGTGTGTGTGGGTGTTGTGATGTGAAAAAGTGCAGTAGCAGTATCTAGAGGAGGTGGAAGTGCAGAGCTACTGCTCACTGCCACTGGCAGCAGGTTTTCAGGGTTTCTGCAGCTTTATGAAGGTAAATTTAAGATTTTTTTTATTGGCAATGTTGATTGTAATTGTAACTGCTTTCATCGGCATTTTAACATTATCTTTTTTAGAAAGCTATATGAATAATCTGAAGGGAATACAACTCATCATGTCCTCTAAATGTACATTTATAGGGAGCAGACATAAATTAAAAAAATATTTACTTGGGAAGCAAAATTATGATATAAGAAGTCTTGTATTCTGTGAAATTGAACAAAATAAATTTTATTATTAAAACAAGGACAAATATCTGCCTGTGGGCTCAGAAAAATCTTCATACCAATAGAAAAATAATTTTCATACCCCAGTGACAGATATTGTTCTTGTTAAGCATAAACAAGATAATTTCTTAATTTTGCATCTCAAATAAATGTATCTTGATTTAATACTTATATTCAGTATTTGTATTGGGACAAAAGAAGACATTACTTTTTGGCAGTGCATGTACATTTATTGCCCTGATGAATTTAAGACTTTCTGCTCTGTTTTAAGACCTTTTAAGGCTTAGCATTGTGGAAAGATGAATTAAGACTATTTAAGACCAAAAAACCCTGTTTTTCTACAAGTTTTCCTCTGCCAGTGCACAGCGTCTCCATCACCAAGACTCCTGTCGGGCCTCCTCGTGGCTGCACAGGGTAACTGGGGATATCGCAGCTCAGGCTAATCGACGGGATCTCGGCGCTGCAGTGGTCCCCAGAGGTGGCACCCACCAACCACTGTCCCACTGCCTAAGACCATGTGGTGAATTTGCATAATTTTTTGAAATTCTAGCTACATATCACAAATGTCGCTAGTGGGTTATTTCAGATTAATTTTACAAATTACTTTATTTCAGGGGTAATAAAGTGAAGCCCTATAAATGAGATTAGTAGATGATATCACTACGTTAACCTCAAGAAACTTGAAAACTGTCTGTGAAAGTTACCTGTTTGACATTGCTGAAGTTATATCCATTTGGTGTTGCTTTAAACTCTATTATACTACTTGATGCAAAAGTGATTTTGTCTTAAGCTTTTTGCTCTTAATCATGAAGAAGTTAAATTTGAAACAAAAATAAAATAAATACATTTGAAAGCTGTCTGGGTTTTCTCTACAGTGCGGCACTCATTCTCAGCTGGAACTACTACAAAATCAGTGTACACATAAGTGCTTTAAAATAGCTCTTACTCAATGTCAGATACTAAGCACTTCACAACTGACAAAATCTAGCTACTGTAAATCCCTGGAAACTAACATTGCTACAAAACTTGATAAAACAGCATGACTCAAAGGAAAACCTCAGCATAAATAAATGGAAAGAAAGTGTAGTTTAATATTAATATTCTTTATTTTTTTGCCATGAGCTCTAAAAGCTGAGGAAATCTCTCCTCTCTCTCTTTTGTCTCGTCTTTCATCTCTCTCTCTCATTTCTCAGTCTCTTCTTTCTTCTCTATCCTTGGCCTCTCGTTCTTGTCTCTCCTCTTGCTCTAGTCTCTTTCTTTCTCTTCTTTCCTCCCTTTCCATCATCTCTCTCCATCTCCTCTCCTCCCTTCTACTGCTTCCCTCTCCTCCATCTCGTGGATCAGCTCCTCTGTTTCTTTCCTCTTCCTCCCTGCTCTTTCAGCTGTTGACCTCACCGAGGATGATGAGGTTACATCAACATCTGATCAGGACGAGACAATAATGTTGGGTGGTGTGTGATGGAGGGTCTGCCCCCTAATGCCTCATCCGAGACAGAATACCACTTCCAAGACGCTGCTGTAACCTCACCATCCTCAGTGCTCACACCATTCTGTGGACATTTAAGATCCTACAAAAATTTAAAAGCAGAATACCAAGACAGTCAATTATATTCATTAGATTACTGCATTACTATAACATGGAAAAAACATTAGCATGATCAAATCATGAAAGAATTCAAATTTTGGGGTGAACAATTATTATTATTTTTTAAATCTTACTTTATATTTTTGTTTTAGGTTTTCCCATTTTCTTTTGACTTGAGCAGCAGAAATTTTGCCCTCAAGCTTCTGCTCTGTCACAATAAATGCACAGAAATCAAGCACAAAAAATAATTCAGTAAGACCTTTACTTGAAGAGTTAGTATGTAGTACATTCAGTGTCAACAGCACCTGTATAAAATGACATTTTACATTATTTGTTTACTTACTCAAAACCTTTGATGGCAGCATTACGCTTTCCAGTAATGAGGGCTTCATTAGTTTCTCTCCACTGGATAAGGAGCCGAGTGTGTTCATCAGTCCCTGTAAGGTCAAAACAGTAAACATTAATCATGATTATAATATTATAATGATATTAATGCTACATTGACAAACTGAGGCATACTTATTAACAGTACCTTGCTATGTAGCCAACAAAATATATACTAACTTAAATATGAACACTAGACAGAGAGGAAAAAATCATTAAACTGCTAAACAATGAAGTGTCCGTTAAAAAAAAAAAAAAAAAACCTTAACAAGCTGATACACACAACCGGCGCAGCATCATAGAATGTCTATGAACAGATTCACGCCCACTTTTAGGGGAAAACAAACCGCCATACAGTATTTGATCGAGGAAGTGGACTAACCACTGATCTATAGCTGTGTCTCATTTAGGAAGGCTGCGCACTCCGAAGGTCGCATTCGAAGGCTGCATACGTCATCGAGGCTGTCTCAATTCCAAAAAAGCATGTAGGACACTCCGAATGCGACCTTCGAATGCACCTCTTTCACAGCAATTCGGAGGATGCATGAGGTGTATCCTTCGCTGCTACAGATAACCCACAATTCTTTGCGTCACTGTAAACAACCATCGTTAATCGTTAACGCAGATAAAAACGGATTAACTTTTTTCTTAATATCCTCTTTTTTTCTCTAACAGATGTCTTTTACATACACTGAAGCTCCTCAAAAGTTGAACAAAATAAAACAAGTGAAAGCATTGTTTTAAATTACTTTTCAAATGTAAAATAATTTCCTTCATTTAAATAGTGTGAGAGCAACGATGCTCTAAACGTGTTGGCATAGCAACGCAATACTTCCTGTTTCCTTTTCTGCCAGTCCTACAAAGTCCATCTCGTTTAATTCTAGGTTGAGGACACTTCATATACGCATCCTACAGAGGATGTGACCTCCAGAGGTTTCGACCTCCAGAGGAAGCAGCCTTCGAAATGAGACACAGCTTATATATGACTGGATCGCTCATCGCGTTCTAAACTGCCAGCAGGCAGTGAAGCCACCGGAAGTGTTCGATCCGCCATCTTACTAATCCCTACCAGCAGAGAGCACCATTGAGTCACATTCAAACCGCTGTCCTAAAATCACCCGATCTGAAGCAGATCAGTCAAACAGGACTAGTTTTTATGTTATGTGTATGTAAATTAATGTTTACTTCAGATGTTATCTGCAGTGTTTACGGTCTTTTGGGGCAGTATAAGCGATATATTTAAACCGTTTAGGTGTGTGTGTCTGCTGCACACTGACGACACAAGTAACGATCCAACACAAAATATAGCCTATTTCTTTATGAACATAATTATTCAGGAATTATTAAACATGAACATATTAGTATCAGAAATGGATTTGAATATATTACAATGAATAATACAATTATGTTGTTAATGTTGCTCTATAATGAAATGAAAAGCTTAACTTACTATCTTGGAAATAAAGCTTTATGTCTTTAAAATCCGTACTGTATATAGTCAGTTATTTCTCTGAATAAATTCAGATTTCAGAATGAGCACATTGTCGTTTGTTTTATATGTTGAGGTCATGTCCGTCTGATGTTTATCATGTTCATGATGTTCGCTACTGTAATGAACGTAGGTTTTTAGTAAGAAGGGGAAATTCCCGACATTTAAAAAAATATCCGTTTACATGTCTACGGTGTTTACATTGTAATAATGTACAGAAATACTTCAGATTTATAAAAGCTGACTTGTTAAGTGATGTTTTCTCATTAAAGTCATACAATTTCCTATTAATTCAATAGAACGTTTACGCACACTAGGGATTACCAATATGGCGGCGCGGCGGCTTCATTTTAATGACGTCATGACCAATCCAGTTCTCTATTATAGATCAGTGGGACTTACCTTACAACATGCCAAAGAGTTGTTGTGTGGTTTGGCGCACCAATGATGTTTGTAAAACCCAAAATTTTAAATTCATGGCTACCTGCCATCATCATCCATATCTTGCTGTTCTTCTTCTTCTTCATTGGATTTTTACAGCAGTTGGCATCCATAGATATCTTGCTGTTATGGAAATATCATGAATTACGTATGATGCTAATCGAAAGCTAAGCCAGGCTAGTTGTATGGATGGACAGAAAAGTGCACTCAGTACTCTAAATATAAAGACATAATATACACATTTAAAGATGTTTACTTTCAAATACAAAGTAAAATCATTCACTGGCTTATGGTGACTCGATGAGGTACGAGTAAATCTCCCGGTAAGACTCTGGCCAGTGGTGGGGTTGTTACACCAGTTTGACACTGGGAGAATGAAGGGACGTATGTGTTTTTAAATTGACCAAATTAAGTTTGTGGATGTATCTTTCACGCTCTGTGGCAGGCAGGGTGGACATATAATTACATGACATGTTTAGTCTTAAGGATTTCTTTAAGTTATTCACGCCTGCCGGCTGTGTACGGACGTTGCTTTTTGCCGCTTATTTGTTTGGAAGTCTATGGGAAATCTGTTTATTTCCCCCTAAAAAGGGGCGGTGATGAAATTGACAGTTACGTTCCCGGATGTGCCGTTTGTGCGTATGTACAGCATTGACGTTAGCTTGATCTGTTCGTTAGATTGATGTGCTCCGTAATGATTAAAAACATCTTACAGCCGATTCACGAAATCATCTCATCGATTTACAATGTTTACATTTATAATAAGTCAGCCGCTTACTTTGATCATTGTAAACAAGTGCAATTTAACCACAATGAACAACGTTTTTCCCAGAGGTACTTGAAAAGAGCCGCGTCTCCGGTTTCTGCCATTTTTCGAATATGACGCCTCCTCTCCCATGGCCTCATGGGATAGTATAGTGTCCATCATCTGCATGCTACGGAATAGAGTGCCGAAGTTATGAGGTCACTTTGTAGGACAACCCGGAAGTTAGCGGCGCATGGGTTCCCCCGATCGAAAAGCCTATGTAATTTCCCCATAGACTTTTGGAAAATCGCAAAAAATAAGATCTGTGTTCAACAAAGAGTTATGACCCTCACATGTTTTGTCTATCAAGATAATCTTTACAAGTTAATCCAAAATTTATACATTTTGAAGCCTAAATAAAGCCGTCAGATATAAAATGCTAACGGTAGGCTATAAACGGACTACAGCACACCATGGTCGCGGATCAACGTCATCAAGCTTCCTCAAACTTTATTTAAAAAACACGCTCGCTCATTATGATCTGCGCTGTGTATGAACACTTATCCACTTTTTCATGAGAAATATTGCCCATTCGTTTTTTACAAAAATGTTAGAAACTAATTTTGTTTATGCGTGCCTCTCTGAGATTTTTTATATTTTGTTAATGTTTTATTTATTATTACTGTTTATTATTTTGTTAGTTTATATAAACCTTAATATTATTTTCTTTGTGATTAAGATTATTATGCCTGATCATTGTGCCCCAAATAAACTTTAAAGATTATCTTTCACTGTATTATGTTTGATTGTAGGTTTGCATACCATTTGCTAATTCGCCAGAAAAAAAAACACGCTTTTACCTATACAAACAATCTCTGAACAAGCATAACACAGTTAAATTCCAAACATTTAATATAATAGTTGTATATAATTATATATGTTGAATTTAAAGAGAATTGTCCAATAGCATCAACAAATGCTTATTGTAATTAAACCATATATACTCATTTTGTTCACATTTTCTGTATATTTTTACCTGGTAATCAAAAAGCCCCAATGTGAGAGCCAGTGTAGTAAATTTTATCTCACATTCACATTACTGTGAGCTGACTGGAGTGTAGTTACAATAGTATACAAGTAGTATATAATAGTTTAACATTTAATTTATGGTATTTGTCAGATAGGCGACTTACAGTGCATTCAGGCTATACATATCAGCGTGTTCTCTGGGAATTGAACTCGCATATAGTTAACATTTACAACTAAAATAACAAAGATTAATATCATTGTTACCTAATGCCTTAACTAATGCTGTTTACAAATACAATCATATTATTATAAGTGGGTAAAAGCCAAGTTCACAAATATCAGGGTGCCACCC
>NC_056599.1:46567551-46680357 GCF_018340385.1 Cyprinus carpio
TCTCATGTATGTGAGACACCCCAATTTTCAGTTATTTCATTATCAGGAAAAATCTATGATCGAGAGTACGCCCCTGTCATGTACACATTCATACTGCACAAACAATTGAATATGAATAATAATTCATATTTTGCATGTGCATTACAAAGTAATTTTTTTTATACGTACCATCCAAAAATAAAACCAGACAAGATTTGTAATGAAGATAAAATATGCAGACAAATAAGAATAAATGCTGCACGCTGCACTCCAGCTACATACACTTTCATAAATCTTTAACACTTTGATATGTTATGAATGCAAATGCATCGTGCAGGTTTAACTTATTCTCGATTTCTTGTTTTAATTAAGTCTCAATAATGCACAGGAACAAAAATTATTCAATTGCCTCATGTTTTTTTTTACTAAAAATAAAAGAGAAAATAATTTATAAACCACGCAACAATTTGTTAATCGAGTATACAGACAAATATATATTTTCCCTGGGTTATCTGTCAAAATAAAGGCACAGGTAACGTAATAACAAAGAAAAGGACAAAATGTACGTTGTTTATTAAAATAAATTTTAAATATAAATTAAAAATATAGGCCTAATATGTGAGAGAATATTGACATTTTGCATATTTAACCATGTAATTTAGCTCAATGCTAAATTAGGCTACCCCTTTTAATGCCCAAATGCAAAGTAAAACCACAATTTCTTTTACAATAATATAACAACACATAATTCATATTATATAAATAATACTGCACACCTATTAAATGTTTCAAATCTAAAATATGGTGTAATTAGTATGGAGGTAAACTGATGCCAAAACCATTGAAAATGGACAGACTAAAAGTCACAAATAGATATTACAAGGTGTAAACACAAAACACAATCAACAAATAGATAAAAGCAACCGCAAAACAAAGTCCTCATGATCCCAAGTAAATGTAAAAACAAGCATCTACAAATAGATACAAAGTCTCCTCAAACAAACTCTCTGGTGGATCCACAAATATAAAAGCATGATTCTAAGCACAAAGATTAAAAATCCACAAATAAACACATCCTGATTCACAAATATTGAAGATTGTCACATTTGTTTTCAGAATTCTGACACTCAAGAGCCACGCTGTTAGACAAAATAAAACCATAATCATTGAAAATGAAGAGACTATGAGTCAAAAGTGCATATTACAATTTGTAAACACAAAAACAAGATCTACAAATACCTTTTAAATATGCAAATGTAAGTAGATACTTGTTGGCATTAATGTCCAAACATGCAAACAACAGCAGAAGGAAATCATTAATTCATAATTCACTCATATCCTTAGTTTAGGTCGTTTTTTTATGGAGAGTTGTGTTAACATTCACGAATAGAAATCAGTGACTTGTACTTCTATAAACTAGAAATTTGAATGGTTAAAATAAAGTGATTTGTCTATAAATGAGGATCTGAAATTACTTAAATTGTAGATTGTACTTGCGTTTGCTGAATTTTGCAAAGCATGTTGCTGTTATTTCCATTTAAAAATCTACAAATGCCCTCCTCAAGCTACGTTAAACAAACATCAGTCTAACTTGTATTTTCAAACTACTGTAAAAAGACATTCTTACACATTCTGTGCAAAGCTCAGCATGCAAGTGTTGAATCTGTGTTTGCAGATCACAGGGCACTTCCACAGATACCTCTGCACACGCCTACAGATCTTTTTTTGGTACTATCTTTCCATTTAAGAGTGTGTGTCACTACGATCCACACGCGGTAGCTCCAGCCAATCGGGGTATTGCTTCAATGTGATGTCATGACCCCTCAATAAGCCCCTTTTCAAAATAAGAGCTGACACTTCTGATGATGGGTAGGCTGGGCTCACTGCCATTTACCATTGCCGCGGTGTCCACAGCACTGACAGGTGGACAGAGCCTGGGCATACTGGAAAGGATCGGACCGAACAACGCCCACAAGATGGGCTTGTCAGGTAAGCCGTATTGACCGACTAAGGCAGCTGTGTGACATTTAAAGAATAACTTTATCGCGACCACAGCATCGCTAACGCTATGCACTGTCGTTAAAAACTGCCCAGAAACCGCTTCACTCAATAGCACTGGCTTAGCCAGTTAACCCCATAACTTGTCCAACTAACGTTAGCCTAATAATATAATTTAACTTTAGCTATAGCTGGCTAGAACCAAACGTGTTTACAGCATAGAACAACAGCACATACAGTTAACGTTAGCCGTTCTTGCACATTATGTGCCAACAGCAACAAAATAAACGTTAAGCTGGGGGGCGACGGGCAGTGTGTCCCCGTAGCATTTATGGCAAATATGTAAGTTAACATAGCATTAACGTGAACTCGAACAACCCCTCATAGTCATGCTGTTATTTATTTAAGTTATTATCAGTGCCTGACAATTCAGCTGGTTGACTGTATGTGAAGCTGATGGTACATGGGGCAACTTTTTAAGCATTGTCGCCATGGGCAATCTTGCCGGACAGTGATTGTTGCTTCAGGCACTTTCCCACTGAAAAAATACAATATATTGCTATCTGGATAATTTAGATCGGTCTTGGGCCCTGTGTCTCATCTGGTTGACCGTTTATGGCAACATTGCCCAGAAACATATTGCTCAAAAAGTTGCCCTGTGTATCAACACATTTACTCTTTATTGCTCAACACAGAGCTGCGCTGTTGTCTTGCAGCCTTTGTCTGGTAAACAACCTGCTAGTGTTTCGGAAAGCTATGTGCTCATGTCTTCCCCCCTCCCCTCTCTGTCTGCAGAATCTGGACCGGAGGTGGCCCAATCTGTTTTCAGACCTGCCAAACTGCTGTGTGTGTGTTTTTTTTTTTTTTTCTTTTCTCTCTGTGCTGGAGTTCTTTTAAGAACTTGATGGCTTTATCCAGTTTGTTATTAAATTTGTTATGAATTTTAAACTTGTGTCTTTATTATATCCACACACAAAATAGCTATTGTTTTTAATTGTATTACCATCAAATTGCATGAATAGTGACGTTGCTGTCTTATGTCGATTCAGCATCTTAAACCTCTCTGGTGCAATCTAGTCCATATTTGAGGGCTTTTGCCATAGTGGTTTTTGATCCGGTTTATCAGATATATATTCCCCTCTAAAGTATTTTCACTAACAGAATAAAGGTTTTACAAATCTACAAAAATCTAAAAACTACAGTTAGTACAGTAGTTACAGGCAAAACGGTCTTTTCCCTCAGCTGTCACTGTGTTGCTGCCCATTGTTGTGCCACGCACGCTCATCACACACACTGGCAAACTACCTACACACTATATAGAGGCAAATCCATCTATCTATAGATGGAAAGTACATATAAAATGAGCTAAACCTTAAATATTCAGGTATAAAGCATTGAAATCAAATACGCACATTAATGCAGCTTAACATTAATACAGGAAAATCATGGTTATGAAACACTGATGGGATTGTTATAACGCATTTTGACTTCTTTACTGTTCATAGTTTAGGTGAATGTCCTTACAACTTTGCTTAAAGGGATAGTTCAGAAGGTAATAAAACATCTTCCAAAGTAGTCCATGTGACATCAGAGGAGTCTGTTAGGAATTTTTTGAAAGCATCGAAAATACATTTTGGTTGAAAAACATACGTTCGCGTCAACAATAAGCATTAATCCACAAATGACTTAAGCTGTTAACTTTTTTAACATGGCTGACACTCCTCTGAGTTCAAATAAACCAATATCCCGGAGTAATTCATTTACTCAAACAGTACACTGACTGAACCGAAGCCAGATAACGAACGAAACATTGACTCGTTCTCGAAGTCAAGAACCGCTTCTGTCGGACGCCATCCGATTCGAGAACCGAGGAGCTGATGATACTGCGCGATGCGATTCAGACTGACACACAGCGCCTGCCTGAACCGAACTGGTTCTTTGGTGATTGATTCTGAACTGATTCTGTGCTAATGTTATGAGCTGGGTAAACCGAAGGCTTGAATCAAGGGCAATCATCGCCAATGAAGTCATTACGCCGAGCGCAAAGAACTGGTGAACCGCTTTCGCAACCGGTTTATTGAATCAAACTGTCCGAAAGAACCGGTTCATGGAGAAGAACAGAACTTCCCATCACTACCGGTGATCCAAAACCGATGTAACCGTTCTTGACTCGAGAACGAAGTCCAATGTTTCGCTCGCTATCTGGCTCGGTTCAGTTCAGTCAGTACCGTTTGAGTAAATGAATTTCTCCGCGGATATTGGTTTATTTGAACTCAGAGGGAGTGTCAGCCATGTTAAAAAGTTAACAGCTTAAGTCATTTGTGGATTAATGCTTATTGTTGACGCCAACCGCTTCAAACGATTCAGTTCGATTTGGTGAACTGGTTCAAGAAGATCCGTTACATCGAAAGTGATTCGCTCACAACCGGATGTGCTGTGAACGCTACATAACAGACCCGAGAGAAGTCAATGCTGAATAAAGTCGAAGTTTTTGATATTTTGGACCAAAATGTATTTTCGATGCTTCAAAAAATTCTAACGGACCCTCTGATGTCACATGGACTACTTTGAAGATGTTTTTATTACCTTTCTGGACGTGGACAGTATACCGTATACATTCTCAATGGAGGGACAGAAAGCTCTCGACTAAATCTAAAATATCTTATACTGTGTTCAAGATGAACGGAGGTTATAAAAATCTAAATTTGAAACTTAAAGTCCAAGTCAAAAATTAATCTGGTATTTAGGATTGGGCATTTGGTATTTAGGATTGGGCATTTTGTATTTAGGATTGGGCATTTTCTATTTAGGGTTGGGCATTTGGTCATTTAGCCATTTAGGATTTAGGATTGGGGCATTTGGGGATTTAAGATTGGGAATTTGGTATTTAGGATTGGGCATTTAATCATTTAGCCATTTAGGATTGAGGATTGGGCATTTGAAGATGGAGGATTGGGCATTTGAGGATTGAGGATTGTATGCAAATTAGGAGGCGTGGCCCAAATACTGGAGGCTGGGTTTGAAATGGCAGGAAAGCAGAGGCACCTTATATGGACAGCAGAGGGAGCTCCCAGTGCTAAGGAGCACACTGTAATGAAGCCAAGCGGGCTTGAGTGAGCGGCTTGAGCCCGAGGACTGTGTGATAACTTCAACTTAATGACAGCTTTGTAACATTTGTGGCCTCAAACCGAGGTATAAACTGATGCTTGGCGCCGCTAGTAAATCACCTCCGTTCAAAAATAAAAGCGCTTCGAGAGAGCAGTTGAGAAGATCGGCCTATGAGCAGCTGGGGAATGATCATGAAGTAGCGAGGGCTTGTATTATGCATAAGAAAGAACATGCCACACGCGCGAGAGAGTTTGAAAAGAGCTTGCGGGCTCCCATTTCCTCGCGTGCAATATTGTTTTCATCTCGCGGAGGTGATTTACCGTGTCGCAGCAAGCATCAGTTGTACGCCTCGGTTTGAGGCCACAAAATGTTACAAAGCTGTCATTAAGTTGAAGTTATCACACAGTCCTCGCTCAAGCCGCTCACTGCGCTCCATTTGGCTTCATTACAGTGTGCTCCTTAGCACTGGGAGCTCCCTCTGCTGTCCATAAGGTGCCTCTGCGCTACCAGCCATTTCAAACCCAGCCTCCAGTATTTGGGCCACGCCTCCTAATTTGCATAAACTCCTCAATCCTCAATCCTCAAATGCCCAATCCTCAATCTTCAAATGCCCAATCCTCAATGGCTAAATGATTAAATGCCCAATCCTAAATACCAAATGCCCAATCCTAAATACCACCCAATCCTCAATCCTAAATGGCTAAATGATTAAATGCCCAATCCTAAATACCAAATTCCCAACCCTAAATACAAAATGCCCAATCCTAAATACCAAATTAATTTTTGACTTGGACTTTAAGTTTCAAATTTAGATTTTTAGTTTTGGTTTAAGACTTTTAGTTTTAGACTTTTAGTTTATAATCTGACCAAATAATTCCTCCATATCGGAAGGCCAGGAGAAGAGAGTCAAATCATAAAGCAGGCTCCTTTATAGCCACCTGAGCCCTGCCTGCTCAGGTCTGTTGCATCTCACACCAGCCATCAGCTCCACCCACCAATTACCTGGATTAAAGGGACAAAACACAGCAAAATACAAAGAACCAGAGAGGGCCCAAACCTAGGGCTGTCGCACTCTGCAACACTCACCTGCCTGTACTACAGTGGTTCTCCATTCCTGTCCTCGGGACCCGCTGCTCTGCACATTTTGTATGTCTCCCTTATTTAACAGACCTGACCCAGATCATCAGCTCATTAGGCAAAATGTGCAGAGCAGATAAACCACTGCCATAAAAGAGAGACATACAAAATGTGCAGAGCAAGGGGTCCCAAGGACTGGAATTGAGAACCACTGCTGTACTAGCATGCGCATCTCAAATGCGAAGACAATCAAGCAATTTGAAATCCGTTGCAAAACTCTACAGTTGGTCCACATGTTGGGCAGCCACCACCCATTAACCATTTCAGTGAGTGATTCGACAAATTGCACCGTGTTGATGTAAATGTCCATGCCAAGGGAATCTGAGGGTCCCATAGAGTCAATAGCTGACCTAAGCTGCTCCATCTGCTCAGGATTCAGAGGGCTTTGCAGTATTGGAACAGTCACCCCAGTGTGTCCATTGTCTTGATGGCTGATGTCCACCTCCCAGTCTATAACAGGAACAAGATACTCCTGAAATATAAAGACAAATCATAAACTTCACTCAAAACACTAGTGGTTCATTTCAGTAAATTGTAAATAAAGAGCATTTTTATTGTTTTTATACATAATGGGAAGTGACTCATTCAAGACAAATACAAGATTTCCAAATAACATGGCCATGGAAAAGTACCTCTGCATTGCCTGGATCTGCAATGGGATTTTGCATTTGGCCAACATCCCACAGCTGGTTTGGCGTCAGGTTTTGCTCTGTCCGGATTGGGTGGTTGTCCCATCCCTCACAAAAGTTGTCCAGATTGTTTTGCAGATGAGGCAAGAACACATAATGACATGCAAAAATGTGTGTGGTGCTACTGAGGTCCAGATAGCCTTCATTTTCCAGTGTGTGAAGTACGTGGTAAAATACATTGGTCACTGCCATCCACACGTCTCGCCACAGCCTCTCAATCCTGAGTTTTTAAATTAAAATAGATAATTAGATTATATGAAATTACATGTGATAACCAAATGTCTTCATGGGCTGCATTACCAATTAAGTAACTGCATTTTTGTGCAATAAAAACATAACCTTCACACAAATTGCAAACAAATTCAACAAATGTTTAATACCCATAAAAGTCTTTCTATAAACAAAATGTTCTAAGAGATCAGTTTTAAAAAGTTTTAAAGTATCTTACGCTTCAGCACTGATAAAACCCCTGACCAGAGGCCTAATTTGATGCCTCATTTTAATAAAAGTGATCAGGAACCCCTTGAGGCAATTTCTAAAAATTGGCACAAATGTTCACTTGGGATACCTCAAAATTGTCTAATTGCATCCATTATTCCCTCATTTGCATGTTTTCCTGAATGGCTGCATAAAAAGAGACGAAAGGAAAACATGCGAGGAGAGAAGAAACAAGGAAATGCATAAAGATAGATATATATGCATTAGATAAATGAGATGTCCTTTTACTCCAATGCGTCATGAAGAAACGTCTGTTTCTGATGACGGCAACACCTAGGTCCTGTACCACGAAGCGAGTTCAACATACCCAGGATATGTTTTTGTTATCTGGCTTAACTAACCCTAACAATCGTGGTCGGGATAAGCGGTACCACAAAGCTGGTTATCAACTCAGTAAGTCAACCCAGGGTTTCCCAATCCAGCCGTGAGTGCGTTCAAATAAAAGAGGCGTGTTAGCAGCAGATGACCAATCACAGACATGAACAAGTCCGATGGCAGTAGAGCATCATATTTTACAGACGAAGAGCAAACTGTAACACTACAGAAATATGACATGGTCTAAGTAGCATGGCTGCAGCGGACACACATGCAGGGAGAGAGAAAATCGCAGATGGTGTGAATGCCTAAATGAACAGATGTAGTCTGTAATAATGCATTGATTTGATGTGTTCTTATGAGCTGTATAAAAATATCAGCCTTATTCTTTCAGCTCGGCTGTGTCTACGTTTCCACATTAAAAGACTGGGGCACTGAATAAGTGTCGTTCACCTCACCTTGAAAAACTTTGTCACTTAAAAAATGAGATACATTTTTCGCAAAAGTGTTCCAAACATCAACAACGAAACAAAAAGTCCATTCATGCCATAAAATGTGCTCAAATGAATCTCAACATCTAGGCTATTGAAAACTCACCTCATTACCTGTGCCCACATTGCAAAAGGTGGGGCGGAACATGACCAGTCTCTGTGATAGACTTTAAGATAGCTTCAAACCTAAAATAATTAGCCTACGTTCATATTAAAATGTAGTAGTCTATTTCAATATCCCTACCAAACTGCTCATAATATTCATCCTCACATAATAAATATGAAACATTTATTTGAACACATTTCAAAGCAGTTAGTAGGCTTACTGTTAAAACCTATAGGCCTACAATAACCTAAGGCTTTTAATCAGTCTCTGTAGGATGATCTCGCTTTAGAGAAGACTTTCTCCACATCACCGCAGCAAACAAAGCAGCCTATAAAACAGTCTGTGGGATCTCCTACAAAGTAGATGGTGGATGGAGCTGATTGGTTAGAAGCCAGCATTTTCATGGAGTTGATCTCTTCTGGAACATAACCTGCTCTGGAGCAGGTTAGCCATTCAGCATAAGTTACCATGGAGATCTACCCAAGGGAGTAAGCCAGGGATCAAACAGTGGAGCAGACCAAAGCCTTCACGGAGGGCTCCATGTATGCCCAAAAATGACGTCAAAACCCTGTGACACCCCGTCGCACATGAGAGATGTAACCATATTTTTTAGATTATAAAATCTGCAATCTATAATAAATAATATTCAACTTGGTGTTTGGCAGGTGAGCCTTGTAGGTGGGCTGATTAAACAGTGATGATCCAAGTCAAACAGACTGAGCCATGAAAGTTTTCGTTGGCACAGCCAGTAAGTAGTGAACCACGGTCGTGGTACTGAAAACCCAGGGTTAACCCCGAAGTTACCTCGATAAGCTCAAATCCTGCTTCGTGGTACAGGCCCATGATCACGGGTGGATCAGCTGTCAGCTGGCTTTAAAAGCTGTAGACTTTTGAACGTGCACTGTGCTGATACTAATAAGGCACACAGTTCAGAGCGTCATGTTTTCTCTCAGTAGCAGTTACCTGCTACACACCTGTACGTGAAGAACCAGCTTTCTGCATGTCTACCGTATCCTGTACCATTTATAGTAACAGTGCTTCTTGGCAATACATCTTATGAAAGATTTGCCAAATCTTCTGACAATACCAAACAGCTTTTCTTTGCTGTTCACTCTTGTTTGGTGTATTGGATGATTGAAGTCAGAAGAATTAGAAAGGTACTTTGTCACATGCAATGGCACTAACTAAAGTGCCTGACATGTTTTTGATGGTATGAGAAACCCACACAGACATGGGGAGAACATGCAAACTCCACAAAGAAAGGAGTTTGAACCCGGGACCTTCTTGCTGTGAGGCCACAGCGCTATCCACTGGACCACTGTGCCACCCGAAACAAGACACATTGAATATTTAGTAATTTAACAAACAGGAACGTCAGTAGTGTGTGGAAGAACCATATAAAACCGCAACAGCCTGGCACCATCTCCCCATACTGCTCATCATCCTGGTCACACACTGTTGTGGGATGGAATCCCATTCTTCAGCCAGCATTTGTTGCAAATGAGTTCTCAGCAGCCTGTCTCTGACATCACCCCTTATATGGAACTTGGCCTGAAGTTTGCAGATGGTACTGGGGCTTACTCCAAAGAATTAAGCAACTTGATTTTGCGGAACACCTGCTTGAAGTTGCCCTATCAATCGCAAGGGCCCTATCCAGATCAGTCAAACATGGCATGCTGATTCTTAGAGCAGACACCAACAGACCTCTGTAGCAGGGCACATGCTTACAGTGGGGGTCCATAAGGTCAAAATAAAGGTCAATAGCAACAAAGAAAAGCTGTTTGGCATTGTCAGAAAAGATTTGGCAATTTTTAAATGGGGACAACCCACATACTGAGCTCTGCTGCTCATCGCATAAATGCATGTTCCTTACAAATGTGGCACCATTTTAACAAAAAAGGGACATTAACAGGCTTCCCAATGGTATAAAATGTATTGCTAAGAAGCATTATTACAACACAAAATAATTTACCAAACACAAATTTTCTTACTTTTTCTGCATAGTTTACATGTTTATCATGCAAAACAGTTTTAAGAGTTTATGTTCCAATTTGTGTGATCTTACCTCTGGTTGTGCACACTTTTGCCTGCAATGAAGCTTCCGTTCTCAGGCCCTCATACAGACATCATTAGGCATGCCACTGCCACATTCTCTACACCGTGGTCTGCTCTTACTCTGCAAACATTAAATCAGTGAATAATTTAGCATATTGTTTAAAGATCATTGGTAATGCTGCACAGGTTAACCACGTGACTGCACACAAAAATCCCATATAGCAAAATCTTCCGGGCCTTTTCTGGATTCTTCTGGCATTTGTTTGGTTTGTGTATGATGTTGGCAAATGGATGGCAACCCTGAAGAGTTCCGGAATCTGTGGTAGCGCAGCTGGAGATGGTGGAGGGAGGGGCATTATTTTATGGCTCTCTTCTGGCAAATATGAAACATGCCAGATTCAACGTATTTTTCAGTTGCTGTTGTGGGAGTGATTGTGAAATGATTTAAACAAGTATTTCCTCTCAGTTTTATCAAAAGATATGTATATATAGCCTCTAATGGACAAGGTTGTCTTTGTCATAACTTTATGACAAGAAAAGAGAAACACAATAACTACAACTGACTTTTCACTCTCTCAGACACAGCCTTAGAAAAAATAAACTGAAATAAAATACATTAAATCTCTCAAGATCTGATTAAGCAACCCCGACAAACAGCATCACCAGCTCCACTTATTAATAACCAGACTGACTTTATTTCAGTCAGACGTCTACAGAAGATCTGATTGAGAATTAACTAAGGTTTAGATGTTGATTTATTGTTTCATTTGAAGTAACCATGTTAGAGATCAGTGTTTGCTTTAGTTGGGCTCTTGACCCTGGACTTCTGTCTTAGTTTATTTTTTCTCAGGTTGTTGTAACCATGTGTTTTTGAAACATGTTTGTTAAAGTTATTCTTTAAATGTGTCTGAAGTCAGTTGTAGTTCCTTTCTCTCTTTTCTTCAGTAATTCTGTTTGTTAACAGCAGGTGTTCATCACTAATGCTCAATTATCACTCAATTAATCGCTTAATTATTTAATTGCAATGTAAATCTTCTTTCAGTGAATTTAACTGAATTAAATTCAGAGTACTCACAACTATTAGTTTTAAAACTTAAATGGTTTAAGGCAATCAGTTGTCTCAAACGGTTTGAGTAAACCCAACTTGTCAGGTTTTTAAGGATATACGTTTATTCAAACGGTTTGAGTTAAGTTACTTGTCGGGTTTTACAGTGATGCTTTATTTTTAGTAATTCCGTTAACTATCGTGCAAATAGCCAGTTACCTAATTATATTTTCTGTTGTATAGGTGGTAAGTTCAGTGTAAACTGGCAATGATATGAGAAGCATAAACTGTCCCGTTTTTGAATAGTTGCACCAGACCTTGGCGTCAGCACTTACTTTAGCTAGCTGCTAGGTTTCACAGTTCACCAAACCGAGCCCATTTCTCTGACCAAACCAAATGTTCCTGTACATTTTCTGACAGAGATTTCACTGGTGACTATCAAGAGCCAAGTAAAAGTAAGGTAAGTTATGTTCTGTATGTTTTTAACTCTTGTTCTATGTTTTTTTTTTTTTTTTTTGCGTCGGCTATATAAATCTCTTTTATCTGTAGATTTTTTTTTTCCTGGATGCAGAGAATCCACGAACCAGGAGGTGGAGCAATGGTTGAGGCGTTGGTTGTATTTGGCTGGCGATCGAGAGGGGGGTAGGAGGAGGAAAAACACAGTCGTCCACCACCAGCGACCCACCAACACATAAAGTCAGGCACACACACACATATACATTCCACTTTGGCCCATTTCTGGCCACACTTGAACATACACTACCGTTCATAAGTTTTTTTTTTTTGTTTTATGGTTTCTTGGTTTCGTTCATAATCTTTCATGGTTTACACAACTAAGTGTGATTTCTAAAACCAAGCTTTGTATCAAATGTTTTTACATTTAGTTTTCTTACATTTTATTTGTATAAAATTTTTTTAAAATTGTAAATGTTTACCTATTTAGGTCATGTTTATGTTGATTGAAAATAAACTCTAATTTTCAGCAGTTATGGTTTCCTGGTTTGATTTCTCTTTGAACTGCATGGTTTTTGTTGGGCGCAGATATTGATTATGGGCCAAATTAGCTGTTTTAATATAATCTGGCAGAGTTGTGGCCTGTGCTCGGGAGGCATCTGGCTTTTCAATGGCGATATTATGGCATGAATATGGGCCAATTTAGGGCCTTCTGGCTCTCGTCTGGTAAGGCATTGGCATTTTTCTGGCAGCTTTCTGGCGTGCTTTTGGCAAAACTGTTTTGGCCCTGCATTCCTGGTGGTATGATTGCTAAAACTAAGAACAGTGTTTGGGCCATAAAAGGCCCGGAACAATTTTGCTATCTGGGATAAAGCAAACTAGGACTCAATTGGCATTTTATTTCATACTTATATTTGCTGAACTTCGCTTTACATCCTGAAAACAATCAGTATATGCTTATCTGATTGACAGTAAATCAAAAGAAAACCTGAATCTGTGGTTGTCACTGGACTGTGATAAGCATAGCCAATGACATTTCCTTACCAGTTCGAATTAAATAATAATAACTGACTTAATATCTCTAAAATAATTACTGCAAGACATTGTGAGAAAGGAAAGTGACCAACCACAGATGTCAACTTTTTTGTGAGACCCAGTTATCTTTACCTCCATCAGTGGTAGTGGTAGTGGTGGTGGTGGTGGTGGTGGTGGTGGTGGTGGGGTGGGGAGGGGGTCAAACAGAATAGTCATGCAAAAAAATACTAGATGGCATTATTAAGGAATGAAATCATCTAGCAATATACAAATAGGACTACTGTGAATTAATAAATGCAATATCAAATGTCATTTTTCAAAAACATTTCACACACTTGTGGACACTGATTAACAATAATTATTTTCTGCAGAGATCTATGTTTTCTATATAATCCATACATCGTGATTTCAGGGCAGACAATCATGAAACTATTGTGTTGAAAAAGTCTGTGGTGGAATGAAATCTCACCTGACCTGAGTGGGAATCCAAAGCGCTCCACAGATTCTGAGAAAAAGGCCAAAGTGGTGGCTGACAGGTTATTTGATGCAGCTCCCAGGTACATTATCTACATCAACAAAAGACATCAGTACAACATAAAAACCAAGGGATATCATCCGACATAATTGTGAACAACAATAGGTTGTAAATAGGCTGCTTTTTGCAGAAGACCATTAAATATATTTTAATGTATACAAAAATAATATATAATTTCCCTGACAGGGCTTGTGTAGGCCTACTCCTATTGCCCAGCAACAATGCTTAAAAAGTTGCCCCATGTACTATCAGCTTCACATACAGTCAACCAGCTGAATTGTCAGGCACTGATAATAACTTAAATAACAGCATGACTATGAGGGGTTGTTCTAGTTAACGTTAATGCTATGTTCAGTGTGTCATTAACTTACATATTTGCCATAAATGCTACGGGGACACAGTGCCGATACGTCCCCAGCGAACGAGCTGATTTCTGGGTAGTTTTAACGACAGTGCATAACGTTAACGTACTGGGGTGCGATAAAGTTATTCTTTAAATGTCACACAGCTACTTAGTCGAGCGACTGCTTACCTGACAAGCCATCTTGTGAGCGTCAGGTCGGTCCGTCCTTTCCCAGCGCTGCCCAGGCTCTGTCCACCTGTCAGTGCTGTGACACCGGCAATGGTAAATGGCAGTGAGCCCAGCCCACCCATCAGAGAAGTGTCAGCTCTTATTTTGAAAAGGGCTTATTGAGGGGGCAAGCAATACCCCTGATTGGCTGACTACACGTGTGGATCGTAGTCACACACTCTGCGGAAAGATAGTGCCAAAAAGATCTGTAGACGTGTGCAGAGGGATCTGTGAATGCCCTGTGATCTGCAAACACAGAATGTGTAAGAATGTCTTTTTACAGTGGTTTGAAAATACAAGTTAGACTGTGTTTGTTTGCAAATTGTGAGGAGGGCATTTGTAGATTTTTTAATGGAAAAAACGGCTAAAGAACAGCTGTGCCAAAATTCTGAAAACAAATGCAACACAATCGTAAACAAACTATGTGACTCCCTGCAAAGCAGACAAATCTGCTTTACATCTACTCAAATTCTTGGCTGTCAAGTACAAGTCACTGATTTCTATTTGTGAATCATGAAAAGAGTCTATTTGTGGATTTTTTTTTATCTATTTGTAGATCTTGTTTTACATTTACATTTTACTTGGATCAAGTGAGGAGTTTGTTTGCAGATTTGGAATCTATTTACAGATTGTGTTTTACATTTGCATATTAAAAATTTATTTGTAGATCTTGTTTTGTGTTTACAAATTGTAATATGCATTTTTGACTCATAGTCTCTTCATTTTTAAAGATTATGGCATTATTTTTGTCGCGCTAACAGCAAAAACAATAGTGTCAGAATTCTGAAAACAAATGTGACTACAGTTACAAACAGAACATAATCTTCACCTGCAAACAAGTCACTTTACATTCATTCAAATTCTGGTTTTCAAGTACAAGTCACTGATTTCTATTTGTGAATCAGGATGTTTTTATTTGTGGATTTTTAATCTTTTTGTAGATCATGCTTTATATTTGTGGATCACAAAGAGTTTGTTTGAGGACTTTGTATCTATTTGTAGATCTTGTTTTACATTTGCGGTTCATGAGGACTTTGTTTGCGGATTTTTGATCTACTTGTAGATTGTGTTTTGTGTTTACAAGTTGTAATATCTATTTGTGACTTTTAATCTGTCCGTTTTCAATGGTTTTGGCATCAATTTACCCCCATAATTAGGGCTGGGTATTGTTCAAAATCTTTCGATCCGGTGCCAATTTCGGTACCTCAGTTTCGCGGAGGCACTGTTCCTAACCATACTTTTTTTCGATACCAATTTTATGAAATCCATTTTAACAAGATTACAGAAGAGTTTGTGTGTGTGTGTGAGTGACTTTATGTGTGTTGTTATGCATTTCATATGTACTTGTTTGAGCACTGACATTGACGAGTTAACTCCTTAGGTATCGAAATCTGGAACAGAACAACATGTCATTTTTCGATACTCGATAGTATCGAGGCAATTCGGTCGGTACCTAAAAAGTATAAAACTCTGTACCCAGCCCTAGGTGTAATACTGTGTAGCTTAGAGAAAATATAAGCACAAGCTCATAGGCTTGACATTTATCCTGCTTGAATTCATTCTAAGAAACACACATAACTTCATAAGTATACTAAACTTTCATCTGTGAATATTAAATATTTTAACTAAAGTGTTTTTCTTTCATTTTCCCTGACTGCAGCCGTCAAATGTAACACATCGGTGAGACAAAGCTGACGTCTATTAGCGAAAATGTGCTTTGATGCGCTTGTTTGATAACTTGTGGTTAAAGTGCCACTTAGTGGTCAAAAGCTGCAAATGCACTTTGCAGACACGGCACTCGCGGCGGCAGAAAGCACATACACAAAACACAAATTATGTTTGTAATGAATAGCAGCAATTCTAAATACTCTCCATCTGCTATCTAAGGACGTGGATCCCGGGGTAGCTACAGATTATGATTACTTCAGATGCCCCAGGACTGTGTAAAGATGATACCGACTCCCGCAAGGACTTCAGATGTTCACAATTCCTTCTCAAGTGCATATTAGCTAACTGCTTAATCTGTACTATCTTAGACCTGTTTATTTCTGATATCACTTGTAATAACACACTTCAGGCGATGTACAACATGCATTTTCTGTAAAGTAGAATTGAAGCATTATGTATTGTGAAAAGTGCTATACAAAACAATCGTAAATAAGCAAACAATTTCATTGTAAATGAGCAACCCTGTTCCTCCACTTCTGCCTGATTGGTGAGGGGTGTGAGAAAAAGAGTAGTTAAAGGAGAGATCAGAGGAGCTGCTGAGTTTCGCTAAGGTCTAATATGTTGATAGCAGGATGGGTAGCGGTGGTTGGAATGATTTCAGCTTTGTTCACCGCTGACTGGCAATTCCAGAGACCTACAGAGATTGAGGTGGAGGAGAGGAGGGTGGATATGCCGCAGATTGGTGGGATTGCACCATTTCTTGCATCTGGAGCAAGTGTGATGCCTGTGGTGGATGATAGGAATATGCTGGAAGCACATACTATAGCTAGGGAAAGTAAAATAGTCCTAAGAAATTAAATTGAATAGAAACAAAGATACTTAAGTGCATTTCAGTGTCCTTGCTCTGTGGAGTCATGCAGGTACAGTCGGAAGAAAGGACAGAGGGAGATAAAGATAAAAAAAAAGATTCAGTCAACAGGTAAAGACCGAAGTGAATGAAAGTATGTTATAAAGGGTTGCCTCCTTCTGACTAATCACTGCTGCTTTATGCAAACTGATGTCAGACACTCTGGCCCCTGGTAAACATTTAACTATGGAGGCTGGTGCCTCTATTTCCATATTCTGAAGAAGAGAATCACAGATAAAAGGTTTAAAACTGGAATTCAGTTCAAACAATAATTTGTCTATAGGCTACTGTTTGAGTAATAGCTGATGTCCTTAAAGTGAAGCTACATCCCTAAAGAAACACATGAGCAAGAAAGAAATTTGCTGACAGTTCTTCTTCACATTGGACCAAAGTTGCAACAAATGAAGAAGTGAAACTCCATGTTTCAGGAAAAAATTGTGTGCCTCACTTCGGAAAAAAAGAATAAAAATTATTTCTTAGAAAAAAATTATGCAACAAAAATGTCAAGTTTATTTTACCATTTACAGCTTCAACTACACAGCTCTGCTACATTTCACAAGATTCATGTTTACACACGGAGAAATATATAATGATATATTATATATATGAAATGGTAACACTTTATAGTACGTATAGTGTAATGAAGTACTTACAAATCATTTGCAAAACAGATTAACTAATAGTTTTAACTGTAGTTAATAGTTTAATATACTATATACAAATAGTGAGTTCTTCATTCATTGTTACTGTAATTAACACATTGTTGCTCGTTTAATTAGCTCATATAGAAAAGCATTAGATAATGTTTTTTAACAGCTTGATAAAAGTAAATAGTTCACGCTATAGATTATGTCACAGAAAATGGGAAAATTACATTAAGTGCTTTAAACCAGCCTTTATATTAGACATTAATTGCATTAATTCGCCTTTTCTTTTTTTATTATTATTAAATTTTAGCAGACATAAAATTTTTATCAGTTACAAAATGAGATAGGATGTCTGATAATAACAATAATAAATCAACACAACAACAAAACCCCCCACCCACAACCCTCCCCAAATGCCACAAAGAAAAAAAACATTCTAGTCAAATGGTCCCCCAAAAAGACTAATGAGGAGGTTCAGGTGTTACATTTATGTTCAAAATAGTGCCCAGTATAGGGCTCCAAATTTTTTAAAAGAAACTCTGTGACCCTTTGTAAAATGTCTAATTTTAAGTTATAATTATGGGTGTTTTCTGCCTTTATTGGGACAGGACAGTAGAGAGCTGACAATGAGAAGAGTGTGATGTAGCTCTATATCAGCATGCCTGTGATTGCAGCCCAAGTGTTGTAGATAATCACTTTTCATTTTCCGGTGAAGAGGGCCCTCAGTAGCCAACCTCCACCGTATAAGCACGTGTGTGTGCTCTTCTGTCCCTATAATCGAATGTATTGGGGTCAGATGCGTCGTTTGCAAACTGAAGCTTGTTGAGCTGTTCTTGGTAACCCCTTGAGCATCTTGCTTTGATAAGCGAAAGACGCTTGAAGCTGGGAAATTCCACTGGATTCAATGGAGGTGAAGTATTCTGTAATGAGGGTGAGGCAGAGCCTGTGTATAGAATCCATTTGCAGAAGTTTAATGAGCAAGCAGTTCAACAATCCAAAATGTGGGGCAGAAATCAGAGTCGTGGTCACAGGCCAAGAAGTCAATAATCAGTCCAACCAGCAAACAAGCATGAGGGAAATCCAAAAGGCAAAATCCAGAGAAAACAGGCGATAAATCACATTGCAGTAATCAAAACAAGACACTGGAAACACTCGGTAAGGCAGTGATACTGGCAATACTTCGCAAAGGCCTGTTTGGCCTGACCCGGCTTAAAATGGCACAGGAAGTGATCACAGAAGCAGCAGAGGGAGTGATACCAGTCAGAACTCAGACGAGGGCTCCCTCTGCTGGCGTGGCATTACAATAATGCTATAAAATAGTATGATTTCTGCCTTATTCTGTGATACGAAACCACATCTGGACTCAAAAATAAGTTATTTTAAACACTCGACTATGTTATGAAGTTAATATGGAGAATGAATAATATCTATGTTGGACAACAGGTTTGTAAACGACTCTAGCACGTGTGCAATATAGTTTTACATGTGTATCTGTAGTACATTTACTCAAGGTTCAGACCGATTTTTTGCACTGTACAGCGTTATCCAAACCTAATCCAGATTGTAGAAGGAGCTGCTCAATTTCACGTCCACCTTCCTTCACTTCACTCCACACAGTCACACACACAATATGTCAATAACTAGACATTTACATTTATGCATTTAGCAGCGCGCTTTTATCCAAAGTGACTTACAGTGCATTCATGCTAACATTTTTTTTTTTTTTTTTTACCTAACATGTGTTCCCTGGGAAAACTAACCCAAAACCTTATAAAAACCTAATCAAAGGTTCTAACACTCAACCACAGGAACTAGACTTTATTATCACGGGAAGACTAGTTCTTATCGTGGAGAGAATTTTTACCGGTATATCACAAACGATAAGATATCGCCCATCCCTAATCTCATGGGTCCAAGATGCTACCATTGGGGCCCTATTGAGGAGCAGCAGCCCTCAAGACAATTAGGATGTTCCAGAAGTAAGCCATCCTAAGCCTTTCAAGCAATCACTGGAAAGAAAGCTTGTAAATACTGCAAAAAATACATTAACCACAGTTTTGACCCCCCAGAAGTCTGGGTTGGCATTGGTCTTACGGCTGCAGCATGGGTGACGGGAAATAATTTAACTTTTGTCTACACCCCTGCTGATGATGGAAACAAATCTGGCCCTAACTTAAACACGGAGCAAAAAAAAAATAGCCATAGAAAAAAAAGGGCAATATATTTTCTCAATAGATTTTGGGCATTTCCATTTTCAGAGTGGGCGTCAGTTCCTGTACAAATCACATTCCAGGGAGGTGGGTGGTGATGGGACATCCTTCTTGCTAGAAATCAATAAGGTGGGGCACAGGGACAGAAGTGGCCTGGCCAGACCCCCTCGGGTTCGCCCGCTCGTGGAGCCGACACCATATTAATGACATTACCAGAAACAGAAGAAATAGACAAACTCGTAACAAAAATCATAAGCTGGTTTATTAAGCAGAGAAATGCCCCCTTAACCCAAAGATATCAAGAAAATAAAAAATAAATGGTGCAAAAACTTACCCAGCCACCCACGGTGCAAACAAAGGCCTAGAAAAAAAGCAGTATTGACTGCAACTATGGCTTACAGTCCTGTGCCACCCTTTACATGCAAAAAGATCAAATAAAATAATAAAATAAAAATAATAAAATAATAGTGTCTCTGATGTCATTGATTTTTGTTTTTCTCAGCATACAATCACTGCTCTTCATATTATTGCTTGGAATGTGTTTTCTTTCCACAGGGTCTTTAAAGTGGTTTAAATTCAAGGTCTGGAATAACTGAAAAGTTCTTAAGTGCTAATCTTGGAGGAGTGTGTGTGGTTTGCACACATGAGAAATAGGCCTATGTACAGTCATGTGAAAAAGATTGAATGTTATCAGTAGCTATCATTTCAGGAGCTCTGGGTTTAGTGTAGGTTTTATCTCTTCATATTACATGGTTCAATTTACAGTCTATAGGATGAAGATGTGGGATGAATGAGGAAATATAGGGTAATTTACGAAAAAAAAAAAAAAAAAAAAAAATATATATATATATATATATATATATATATATATATATATATATAATATATATATATTATATATATATATTATATATATATATATTATATCTGTTGTATTGAGCCTGTGGAAGAAAAAAACTTGGAAAACAGGGCTTAAGTCCTGGATTTTAAGAAGTGGTACCTGTATTAAATGTATGGTTGCTGTTTTATACAGTGAGGAAAATAATAATTTGATCCTGTACTACTGATAGATACTGTATTTGTATATGTGTGATCTGTGCTGGTAAAATGAATCACAATTAGCATTTAATTTCAAAAGACCTTCGAAATGATGTATGATTTGTTTGAATTGGATGAAAAATGAGCTACACCTATTTGAAGTCAATTCTGAGAAAAATCGAGTTAAAGTTTTCTGAAGGTTCCAAAGCAAAGTGACATAACAGCGTTGCATCTTTCTTTTTTTTAACCCCAAAAAAATAAATTAAAAAACTAGCGAAAACACTGATAAACTTAAACTGTATGGTCGGCATTTAATTTAAACGGGGTTTTTGTGTTACATGAGGGAAAAGATTATCCTAAGGTGCAAATTTTCCGGCACCGCGTGGCGTGTGATTAAGAGGCCGGGGTGAGGTTAGTGATTCCTGGGGAGACGCTGCCTGCTCGCGGAGAAGTGATATTTTCAAATGATAATCAATTTGCCATGTTTTGAAGTTTTATTATAGTAAAACTATGGTAGTTTTTCATAAGAGTGTGTTCCAAGGTCATTGAATTCTTTAATAAATAAATAATCATGGATAATTTAAAGTTCTGATTCTTAGAATTGTTTGAGTTAAGATTAATAATCATAAACTGTATCTAAATATAAATTAAATTCATAACCCATATATAAAATAAAATTAATTAATACACATAGGCTATACATAAAGCAAAAGTAATCGTAAATTTTCGTTTTAATTATCCTCAGTTCTTAAACGTTTTAGCAGTTACACATTTGTATTTTTTATTTGTGAAAGCAGTATTTATAAATTGCCTTTTTAAAAGTCTTTATAGAGTAAATTATGAAAAATGGGTGGGTTCAAACAAAAGGTGATATCTTCTAAGTTGTTTGTCAGATCCAGATGTAAATACCTGCAAATAAAAACTGGCATGTAAATCCCGTCTGATATTCATCTTTTGATGTCAAACCCAAATGTTTTCAGTCTACAGCAAAAATAAAGGAATTGGCCTCACTGTCCCAATACTTTTGGAGTGGAGTGTATATGGTCTAATCATTATAGTTCATTAATTGTTTACAAAAGTTGTAATCTTGGGGGGGAAATTTTTTTTTGGAGGGAATTTTGTTGAATATAGAGGAGAAATGATAGATTTATTTGAAGCAGAACACAAAAGAGACATCAATCAAAATACTGTCTATGACTTTACTTGGCAAAACAAGCAGTGCTGGTAGGTTTTTTAAATTTACATGTAAACATTTTAATTATTGTCTTGTATTCAGTCCCTAGTTTTTGTCTTTTGGCTTAATTGTAAGGCAAAACATTCTTTAATATATGTGGTGTTGTTTTTTTATTTTATTATTGAAGCATTGATGCAGGTGCATCACCCTTGGCCAGCTGGTAACTGACAATCATGACTTCACCAGAAGCTGCATCATGAAGAAGACTGTGGCCCAGGAAAACCTGCCTTTGCAGTGAAGGACATTATGACAGTGAAGTCACATTAGCAAGTGACTGGCTTTAGAGAAAGGTTTGACACATGTCTACTTTTGTCATTTTTACAGATGTGAGATGCAGATTCTTTAAGACTTGGACTATTTTTTGAAGGGTAGAGGGAACGGGACCTAAAGATCCTGTACTTGTACATATAGTGCTGTCACACTACAAGTTCTGGCTCGTGGACCTTTCCCGATCCCTCCCCCTCTCTTTCCCACTTCACTTCCTGTAAAATACAGAGGGAGGAATGCAGCCACACTGTACGGTTTAGTGTAGTGGGGACCGGGTCTATAAGCTAACTAATATTTGTATCATCTTTATTATAGCCTTCAGTTAGTTAGTTTAATTAGTTAATAAGTTAGTTCCAGTCTTAAAGTCAAATAGCGTTTTATTATTATTTTAAATGTTATTTTTAGTTTTGAGGTCAGACAGAAGTCTTGCACACTATTTCTGGTGTGATGTTGTGGGGTCCTGTAGAGTGTTAATGGAAAGTTTTGAACCTGAATACACACACACTGTACGGTTTAGTGTAGTGGGGACCCGGTCTATAAGTAATGGTTTCTAACTAATATTTGTATTATTTTTTATTATAGTCAGTTAGTTAGTTTCAGTCTTAAAATAAAATATATATATATGTGTTTGACTTTATTTTATACTACGGGGCCGTTAAATGCTTGAATCTGTTTGGCTGACAAACACTCTAAGGTGTGCAATTATTTTCAAGGAAACGTATGGCGAACGTAGTTCCAGGCAGATCTTGACCGCATTTCATGCTCATATCACTTCGACAAATGATTTCAGTTATTTCAAAGGTCTTACAACAGCTAAATAACCAAAACCCACAACGACACTGACCAAAACAAATAATTATAGTAAGCAATAGGATAAAAACGGTCAGATCATTTCCATGTTTTGCCACAAAATTATGTTTTATTAAGTAAAGCATGTAAAAGTGAAGTGACACAAATCATGAGATATAATGAGGAAAAGATAAATAAATACAACACCCTTCAGTCTTGCTATAATAGTCTATTTTTGCTACATCATTTAATAAATGAGGAATCTGGTTTTGAGTTAAAAAAAAAGATTATATTTATTAACCCTTTATAACATGTGAATTAAAAATGGCTCACTATTTGGCAGGTTCCCGTGCATTAAAAATCACATTTTTTATTCATGCATTTATAACTACTTATCAATGATTTGTAATGCATTTGTAAATGAGTTATTAGTCATTTAATAACACCCTTAAAAACGAAACCTTATGTATTCTTTTTAAATGCTGTTTTATTGTGCCTGGCAAAATAAATATTATTTCTTGATTTATTTTAGACTCTGTTAAAATCATTCTAACTAGTAAATTATGAGGAGGCTTTTGTTACGAATGGAGGAATTGAGCAGTAGGCACTTCATCGGAGTCCTTTCAATTTCTGTCTATTACTGATGTTAGCAAGTTGTACAGGAAAAGACTGAATAAACTACACATTTTGTCAAGAGAAAGCAAGCACAACTAACATTATGATTAACATCTAAAATTACTATTGCAATTTGTATTTTATAGTCACCTGAATTTAATTCGAATTCAAAGTTTTAATAAATCAAGTGATTTTTTTACAGAAGCACAAGAAAAGACATACATGCAAAACACCTTGGCTGCTGTCCAGGCTGCTGGACTTCGCTTTTCCTTTAAAACTGATGTTGCTGAGCATTTTGTGTTATCTGCCCTGGGACCTGGAGATGGCAGTTTCTCTCATTCTCTCCCCACTATTCTAGTTACACAACTCTTCCTACCTCTGGATTTAAAAGGGGGCATGTAACAAATACATGGAAAATAAGTGTAAAAGAACATCTGACAGGGTCTTTTTAACAAATTAATTTATTATGTCTTGATTGATGTTGACATTATTTGTATTGAATGAAGTACTGGATTTACATTTATTAATTTACCACATGCTTTTATCCAAAGCAATTAACAATGGAGGAATTTAACAACAAACAAATCATCATAAAGAAGCAGATAAACACAAGAAGTGCTTGTAATAGAAAGTTTCAGACATCGTTGGGATTAGTACGAGGAGACATTGAGGAAATGTGAAAGCCTTTTTTTTAATAGGATGCAGTTGAATGTTGATGGAAGAGGTGGAGTTTTACTGCTGTCTCTTGAATATTGTCAGGGATTCTGCATTCTAAATAAGGGTAGGAAGCTCATTCCAGCAGTAAAGAATAATGAATGAAAATGTTCTGGAAAGTGATTTTGTGCCTCTCTGTGATGGTACCACTAGGCATCACTCACTTGTAGATCTCTGAAGAGGATGTAGATCCTTAAGAGTGAGTGGAAATAGAAGGGTGCTGAGGTGTGATGTGGGCCCTTTTAGGCTTGTTGAAGATCAGACGTGATGCTGCATTCTGAATCAATGTGCTTTTTTTACCACTGATTTGCATATAAGTCAGATCAACAGGTTGTAGACTTCACCATTACTCCAGCCATCTGATAACAAGCATTGAGCTTTAGCAATGTTGCCTCATGTTTATATATTCATTTTTATTTTATATCATCAGCAATCTATCATTAATGTCTTCTTTTGGATGATAATTGCGATTAGGCAGTTTGGATTATAAATATGTTTCGTTTTATTAATTAGGCTTGTGTTCAGAGATATATGTTGTTTTAATAATTTCACAGTACTGAATCTTTTTTTTTTTTTACTTCCTATATTCTGGTGTATGAGCTTTGCTCATCTGAGAATGCAATAGAAAGTCATCTTTGATTGTGATCTGAGGTGAATCTGAGAGTCTCTGTTCTCTGTCCACTGCCCAGATAAAGTTTATGTAAACTGTCAATAGCATACTGTTTTGAGTGTGTTCTCCATTCATATGGGATCCGTCCCTGTCCATCAAATGTTTTATTGTGGTATTTTTCCAGATCTTCTTGGAATCTGCACACAAACCACTTCCAGTAGGGCTGATCAGAGAGGTCAGGGGTGATGCTCCAGTCTGCATAAACTCCTCCTGCTCTTCTGTAATCTCTTAAACTGAACCATCCATTGGGTGTGTGAACTTTAAGATCACTTGCCACTAAATCTGTGCAATCATTAGCACAGAGATTCCTTGTGTTTTTGTAATGCTGTCCATCAATTCCAGTCACTCTGTGTAAAGGAACACTGTGATCTCCATCGTGGTTTTCTGTGTCATTGGTGCAGGTGGCTCCACAGAACGGACACTGAACCCAACAGCACTGACAGAGGGGATCAATCAGAAGCTCATCTGGTCTGAATTTATAGTCCAGCTTTACTGGAAATGTGTTTGTGTTGAATCTACTGCTAATCTCAGACATTAGAGCAGAAAGTTTTTGTTTTATCACATCTTCCAAGAGTTTGAAATCAACATCATCATGTTTCACTTCACTCAGGTCTTTTTCAGAGAAGATCGGCTCATCTGAGAGCTGCTGTGTGAAACTCTTCAACCACAAACCAACATCTCGACTGTTGACTTGAACATGTTCAGTAGAATCATGTGCTGCTTTCATGATCTTCTGCTGCAGGCATTTAATGTTCTCTTCCATCTTGGGTAAAACACTGACACTGAACTGATCAGTGATGTACTGACTGACTTCATCTCTGATGAAACTGTTGAAGTGATCTCTGGGATTATGAATGTAGCTCATGTATTTGTCAAAATCCTCCTCTTCTGCCAGTGTCTTCAGGATGTGTTTCTCCAGATTTGATCTGCTTCCATTCAGTGATTCACAGTTTGATCTAATTTCTTCTGTCAGATCTCTAGCGGTGTTCTTGTAGACACTCTGCTCAATGGGCTCTTTAAGTTTCTCACAGATGATCTCACCAAAAATGGCAGTCAGTGTTGCTCCATTACAGTGTTTCTGGAAGATACTATAGTACTCTTCTCTCTTCTTCTTAGTATAGAGATCGGGATCATTGGCTTCCTTGAACAGTCTGTGTTGGTCAATAAAAAACACTTTTGCTCTGTTACAGATGAAATAAACCAAATCCACAAAGAATTCTTCCTGAAGTTCAAATTTCTCACATTTTTTCTGATATTCTATTACACTCTTCTTGATGTAATCTGTGAGTTGTTGAATGCAGCTGATGTTGTAGCCCTTCTCTGAAATCTTAAATGACTGAATCAATGTGTCTGTCTGCTGAACAACATATTTGACAATTGATCTTATTTTGGCTTCATCTTCTGGAGTAAGAGTTGACTCTTTTACATCTTGTTTAGTGCGACCTTCTGTAGACTTTCTGAAACTGACATATTCAGAGTAATTTGAATCAAGAATATTGTTGTACTTGTTGCCCTGTTTGCAGCAACTGAGAACCTGTGTCACATCATTCAGTATGTCAGTATCTGTGATGATCTTCTTCACACTGTTTTCCCAAATCAAGTCAAACTCCTTCTTCAGTGTTTCTTCATCATTTGCCTTGTCTTTGAGTTTTAAGGCAAGTTCTTTGCTCTTTTCAACGAGAGTATTTTCAAGTTGTTTCCTCTCTTCAGTCTTTTTCTTAAGGTCTCGGTGTTGAAGAATCTCATTTAATTTCCCTTTTGTTTCTCTCACAATGTTTTCCTGAAGCTCTTTGATTTTTGTTTCAGATAATGGTTTCCACTGAATCAATATTTCTGCATATGCATCTTTCTCAAAGAATTCTGACATTGATTTTTCCACTTTTTTACTTGTCTTACTCAGTTCTCTTTGAAGATAAGTTTCCTCAACTTCATGAATTGCTTCATTTTTTATTTCGTTTTGCAGTTTGTTCTCAATTACCTTCCTGGCCTTTTGAAGACTCAAGGACCACTTGCTGTATTCATTCTGCAGTTTCTTGTAGGCTGCAGTCTCCAGAGAGTTTCCGAAACTGAAGACAAATTGTTCCTTCAGTAAAGCCTCCCAGAGATGTTTAATATGATCTTTGAGGTGTGTCAGACTCATTCTATGTGATTTTGAAGCATGAGATATAATAGTTTTTTTTAGTTCTTGAATGTTTTCACAATAAATTGGGTTTGGTGGTGCCATGGGTGGGTTTCCCTCCCAGAGATGAGCAAAATACTTCACATCATTCTGAACATCAAATTTAATGACATCACTGAAACATTCTTCATCACAGACTTCCTCTTCAGCGGCGAGTTTTGTCATCTCATCCAGTTTCTCCTGCAGTCGTCTCCTTCCCTCCATGTTTTTCTCTCCAGCTGTGACATCTGAAATATTCTGATGCACAAACACACAGCTGGGATTTAGTCTGACCTTCTTCATCCTCATGAAGGCATGAACAACAATCTGAAGAATGTCCTGCATCTCAGCAAGGTTTTCTCCAAGGATGTTGATCAGTGTTAGATTCCCAATACCAACAACAAATGTGGCCAGTTCATTGTCATGACGTCTTGTTGATCTTCCAGCCAGTTCTGGAGCATGAAGACCCTCAGTATCAACAACCAGAATATAGTCAAAGTTCATCTGTGTTTTCATCTCATCTGAGACTCCGATTAGCTGCATGAAAGCTCCTCTGGTGCACCTGCCAGCACTGACGGCAAACTGGAGTCCAAACATGGCGTTCAGCATGGTGGATTTCCCAGAGCTCTGGATCCCTAAAACTGACAGCACAAAAGACTCTCTGGTCTCCCAGTTTCTGGACGAGCTGATCTAGAACAGCAGAGATCCAGATCACAGGAACATGAGCAGCATCTCCATCCATCAGCTCCAGTGGAGATCCAGAGATCATCATCTCTGCTGCAAGACTCGGGAGAGAAGAGAAGTGAACCTGCAGGTCTTTCTTGTTCTTCTTCACAGATAAACATGATTCATAGATCTGACCGATCTCCCTCATGATGTGCTCCAAACCTAATGCTGCAGCCTGAAGATCCTCAGATATTGTCTCAAGTTCAGTTTTGAGATACTGAAACGTATGTTTCTCTTTCAGTTGTAAGACTGTTGACCATTTTACATCATACTTGTGGTGTAGAGCAGAAAGATCAGCTGATGTATGTTCATCCAGGAGAATTTTGAGCCATTTGAGAAAAAACACCTTCTGATGTTGATCATATAAGTTAATTTCTTTAATGAAGCACTTTATGAAGTCACTGATGTGAAATTCATGCTGCTGGTGACGGATTTCTGTGTTTTTTCTACTTATTTCCATTTCAATCTTTTCTCCTTGAGGTCGATGTAGTTCTTTGTTGTTCTGACACCACTGATGCCACAGTTTCCCCTGATGAGGCAGAAACGATTCTTTGATTTCTGTAAGATCTTTCTTCTCCAGTAAACTCATCATCTGCTGTGCTGCTTCTCTTCCTCTCCTGCAGTCATCATCATCTTTCTCATCTACTTTGACATCTGAGTGTTTGGACACATCTTCAAGTCTGAAAGTGGAAGACGATTCTTTGAGACAATCATTTATAACTCTTCTGAGTTCTTCAGATACATCTGACTGATTTCTGTCTTTCAGACCAATTATGAATTTCCTTTTCTTCATCTCAATTACAGTAGATTTATCCTCAGTAAAAAGACAAATGAGTAGTTTTTTGTCTTTGTAGAGGTTTTTAATTATTGATGCATTTCTGTCATACTTGTCCAGTCGTGGTAGAAGAACAACGTTTACTGAGGCCATTTCAGTGAGGATCTGCAGCTGTTTCTCATGTTTTCCTGCATCACCGTGTAGATTACAGAATGCAACACAGTCAGTGAATTTATCCGTTTCCTTTCCAGATGGACAGTACCAGGCGATCTCCACCACTCCATCCATCAGGACTCTGGTTCTGCTGCTGCCTGGGCAGTTCCTGTGGAAGAACGTGTTGTGTTTCTCATTGATCAGACTGTTCATCAGCTGAGACTTGGATGAAGACACAGAGCCAAACCTGAAGAAACACACCATTGGAGTTTGTGCCTTGTAGATCGGCTGGTTTTGACTGATGATTTCATTGTCTGTGTTTCTCATCTTCCAGCTCTTGCTGATTTGTCTGAATGTCCAGAGAGGAAACTCAATCTGTTGAGTGAATGGATCAGGAACAAGCAGAGGCAGAGCGTACTGACATTGGGACAGTTTAGTCACCATCAGCTGCTTCAGAAAACTATCAGCACAATGAAACACGGCCATCTGAACATCCATTGGGTGAACAGGATCAGACTGACTTGATGCCTTTTCTGATGGAAACATCATACCAAAAACATCATCAAAAACATCACTCACCCCTTCAAATTAAAAACCTAATGTTTCTTGCTCTTTAATCCATCACCATTAGACTCTTTATTAATAATGTTTCTTGCTCTGTAGTTCATCATCAGTAGTTTTTGTATGAAAGTCTGAATCAGCTCCTCTTCAGAATAAATCTCATGGGACTCTAATGAATTTTCAGTTATCTGAAGAACATCTGCAGCTCTTAGTTTATTGATGTGCTTGACTTCAACATGGAGTTTGCGGAATAACTTCTCCATTTTTACGTCTTTTCCTTTTGTAGGTGTTAATCTGAACTGATTCCTGCTGTTTCAATGTCCATATGATTTCCCTGAAAAAGATATTAACATTTTATTTACTATGATGTTAAACAACAGAATAAATCTAAAATAGGCTGCTGAACTAATTATGCACTGAACCTCAGTTTTGAAGTGATCTCAATGATAGGGTTTCTCTGTAGTGCTACAGTTAGTTCTGGTGTGGTCTCTGCTATTCTTTTAAATTTGAAATTATTTCTAAAACTTTATCTTTGTAGTTTTTGCCTTTATGGATAATCAGATAACTGAAAACACATATAAGGCCATGATGTTCTAAAGAGCAGTATGTGGCAATACAGTACGTCCATAATTATTAGGCATATTGATATTCTGATCAATTTTTTTTCCCAAGCACATTTTACCAATTCCAAACCACATAAATCTTGATAACTACTTATAATTTTGTATTAAATAATTTATAAGTGATATAGAATTGTCCATGAAGGCTGGAAGTTAAAAATTCCTTATATTCAGGTGTGCATACTTTTTAAACAGGTTTTCCTTTACAGATCAATTGAGACAAAAAAAAGAGATTTAAATCAGACTGAAAAGTCAAAAATTATTAAATTCCCAGGAGAAGGATGCAATACTAGAATTTGCAAAGATAAGGCATGACCATTGGACAGCAACATGCTCATTGGGTCAGCACAGTCAGAAAAAACAGGTGGAGAAGAAAAGCCACATTAAACGCAAAATAATTAAGAATTAAGGTAAAGTATTAGGTGTGAAACCATCAGGAACTATTTAGTCTCCAGCGCCATCATTTTCCAAAACTACAATGTGTCTCTCACAACGTGGTTCTCAGAGACTTTGCTTGGTTAAAAAAAAAAAAAAATCACCCTCACTTAGGAACAATCCCATTTCTACCCCTACCCCTCTGTTTCACACGTTCACATGAAGAGGTTGGGGTGTCTCTGTTCTCTTTTGGTTGGAGGCACAGGGGGTAGGGGGAAGGGCCAGATAGCCCTTCAAACAAACATTATTCATGACCACCCTTCAAACGAAGGGGTATGAGAATTGTCTCAGCATACACCAGTTACAGCGGCAATGGCTGCCCAAACGAACAAGAAGAACCATGAATGTAAGCATTTTTGGCATTAATCCTCTGGGGTCAACAAAAGCACCAGCGCGTTTTGTGGCATTTCTTCCTGATAACACCTAAAGGAACTTAAATTTCTCTGTTATTTTTTATTGTACAGATAAAGTGAAAAAAGATAAAGCCAAATATACTTAACAATAATCAAAATACGTACTCAGAAACACACAAAACTCGCTCTGCATTTAACCCATCCGAAGTGCACACACACAGAGCAGTGAACACACACACACACTGTGAACACACACCCGGAGCAGTGGGCAGCCAATTTTTTATGCTGCGGCGCCCGGGGAGCAGTTGGGGGTTCGATGCCTTGCTCAAGGGCACCTAAATCATGGTATTGAAGGTGGAGAGAGAAATGTACGTGCACTACCCCCACCCACAATTCCTGCCGGCCCGAGATTTGAACTCACAACCCTTCGATTGGGAGTCCGACTCTCTAACCATTAGGCCACGACTTCCCATAAGAGCAAAACATCATTTGAATCTGTAAAGGGTCTACTTTTATTTGTATACACTCATAATAACAACAAAACTTTGTGCTTTTGTAAAATAAAGAAAACAAACAGGTTGTGCTTCCAGCCATTTCGGTCTCTGTGATCTTCAATCCTCATCCCGTCACTAAAATGAACTGTAACTCAGATAATACTTGACATACAAACATGAGAGATATGTCTTTAGAGAGCTTGACATGTCAACTTTTAAATGATGTTTTATTAACAAGGTTCGGGAGGAGCGCGTCAGATAATTAGCCTAATCAACACCGGTGGACCACAATCAAGTAATCAATACCACAGTATAAATACCGCTGACTTACCTCTACCCATTGACGGGTTATCAGCATTCGGTTTGCACCTTTTGCCATTATATGGCAGACTCTGCGTTTCTCATTTAGAAGACGAGGTCTATATTGGGGATTTTTCAGTTCTCTGGCCAATCTGCCGGGCCCAGAATCACTTCTTCTCTGCCAGACACCGCCGCGAGCTCCGAGCTCTATTTCAGCCGCTGCTCTGCTCGACCAGCCACACGCTCCCCACGACGCCGAGGCTTAACCTCGCATCTACCGGCGTCACGTCCATTTTTTCCCCCGGTGTCCTTTTATCTTTAGGCTGTGCCTACAATTCCTCCAATCGGAAGTGGACCGCACGTAATCCCGAGGGCAAACGGCGATTAATTCCGACGCTCCGTCCTCGCGAAGGTAAACAAAGCGGATCTGTACGATCTAAGTTATTAGTCTCCCAGCAATCCGTGAAACCTCACTCCTAAATCCACAACAACAGGGCGGCCAATATATCCTTAAGCGCGGGCTCGCAGCGGCTGGTTGCCAACGAGCCTGGGCCGCGCCGCTGATCTCACCGCAGCAAAGCCCCACTGGCTTCCCGCTTCAACTCAACCTTTTACCGTGGCTCATCCGGCCGCAGCGTCATCGTGCAGCCGGGCCTCAAGCTCTCGTTGCTAGCGGCACAGTAAGTGTTGCAAATACATTTTAGGTAAGTCGCTAAAAGGTGTCATTCGTTGCTGAAAGTTGCTAAAGACATTGGTGACACAAGGATCTTTATATTATTTTCAGCCTCGTCGCAAACGGCGCAGAATACAAAGAAATTTCTAAGATTTTCTTAATTTCGCGAGTATTTTTTCCTGTTTTTTTAAATTACACTTCACTCAGATAAACGAATGAAAAAGATTGATTTGCGAGAAAATGATTTCAGCTATGTACCTAAACGACTATCGATTATCCACATTTTTCCTCAACGCCGAGGTGAGCCTATGGGTGAGACTTCCATTTCATTAGCCGCTATGGGTAAATAACGAGGAGAATAACAACGTACAGTAAAACTGTTTGCAGTACAAACTAGTGTTCTTAATTAGATAACAGATTAAAATAATATGATAGGACACGTCAATTGTCAATATCAAGCAGCTAAACCAACTGTTTTGTACAGCTAAAAATAAGGTTTACCACTAAGAAACAATCAACAAGCGCAATCTAATTCACATGTGATGTGAGTATTACTAGGCACCTCTCTCCAAGTCTACCCAACGTGCGCATCGGCTAGTTTTTCAATACTTTTTTTTTATTCGCATGATTAAGAGGAAATGCACGTGTTTTTAAACCTAATAACCTTAAAGTAGCACGTTCTTTAATTAAAAAAAAAAAAAAAAAAAAAAAAAAAAAACCTTAGTTAGTTCTCGCTCCTCAGGAGCTTTTCCCTATTTCTCCACTGCCGCTGCAGTTGTCTGCTCCCGCAGAAGCCTCTATCTATTTCTCCACTGCCGCTGCAGTGTCCGCTCCCGCAGGAGCCTCTATCCATATTTCTCCACTGCCGCTGCAGTGTCCGCTCCCGCAGGAGCCTCTATCTATATTTCTCCACTGCCGCTGCAGTGTCCGCTCCCGCAGGAGCCTTTATCTATATTTCTCCACTGCCGCTGCAGTGTCCGCTCCCGCAGGAGCCTCTATCTATATTTCTCCACTGTCGCTGCAGTGTCCGCTCCCGTGTCTAATTCAAATACACTTAATCTTGAATTTTTAAACAATTCTTTACAACAGCGGTGCTACGGCAATCATAAAAGTTGCCATTTTTCATCTGAGCCCTCTTGATGTAAAAAAATAAATAAAAAAAATAATAATAATAATAATTTGACTTGCTGTAGCAGGCAGATCACTCACTGTTCATGACGCACGAACTATTGGAGGAAAATCCCCAATACTGATTTGGGTGTTTATATGAACGTGTTTTGAGGGGAGCTGACTGTCTAATAAAAAGTTTACGTGGTATAATTTCACAAAGCTTGTGAGAACATTCTGGTTTTGCTTCAAATTGGGTTATTAAATCAGATTAGGTTAATGATTATTGTTATATAACTAAATGATATGAAAGGATATGTACATGAATTATATAAAAAAAAAAAAAAAAAAACCATACTGTAAAACAGCTATATTTTTGGCTTAAGGCTATCATACCGGTCCATACCCATTAATGATCAGCCCTTTCGATGCCCCACCTTCTCAGTTTTGCATTAGCCACTGGTGTGGCTATTTAAAAAAAAAAAAAAAAAAAAAAAAAAAAAGAAATTGGGGGGTAAGAAACTCCTAATCGATCCGTCAGCTCTGTATAACTTGCTGTTGAAACATAATCACCTCGATTACTCTTGATGATTTCAGAATTCTGGAAGAAGAAAAAAAAAAAAAAAAACACCTTATATATGTCATGGGTCTTAGCACTTGGCTGGCAAAAGTCGACATCACCTCAGATTTTAGAGTTATGCCTATGCATCCAGATTCATAGCATTTATTTGGGATACGATGGCTCGGGAAATCCTATTTCGCCGTTCGGTTAACCTTCGGATGCAAAAGCAGCCCAAAAATCTTCGACACACTGTCAGAAGCTGTTTGCGGGATTTTGTCGAATAATTATGCAATTCCCCACCTTATTCACCTCTTAGATGACTTCCTGGTCATCTCACCTCCCAACGCAATCCCAGCCGCCCACATTCTCACAGTCCAAAAAGTTTTTTCCGAGCTTGGCATCCCTATCGCTCAGGAAAAAACAATGGGCCCTGCTACATCCATCGAATTCCTAGGTATCATCTTAGACTCAGTCAAATTTCAACTTTCTCTGCCTAAGGAAAAGATCAATAGAATAATCCTCGTCGCGTCTACCCTCCTCGACAGCCCAAGTTGTTCTAAACGCGAACTCCTTTCTCAGCTCGGGCACTTAAATTTCGCAATGCGCATCATTCCCCAGGGCCACCCCTTTCATACTCGCATCTTTCTCACTCGCGTCATCCGTACACGGGCTCGAGGAATGCATTTCCCTATCTAACGCATGCCGCAACGAACCTAAATTATGGATAATGTTCCTTAAACAGTGGAATGGCCTTTCCCTTTTTTACAGCAACCAAATTTAGTCTCCTGTCGACATCCAATTATTTACTGACGCAGCCCCCTCAATTGGCTACGGAGGTTTTACCAAGGTCGTTGGTTTGCGGGCTCCATGGGCCCCCCAGCTGCAGGGCTCCCCTCTGTCCTCACCCTTCTTTGAGCTCTACCCCTGGTGGTAGCAGCCTCTCTGTGGGGAAAAACGAATGGGCTTCTAAAAGTATCTTAGTACACTGCGACAACGAAGCAGCCGTCCAGTGTATTAACAAAGGCCGCACTCTTTCTCCTGACCTCATGCCTCTCCTTAGACGCTTAACGTGGATAGCAGCATGCGACCAATTCATAATAATTGCTAAACATATTCCAGGTTCAGAAAATCTAAATATTTATATTTTCAATCTCCCCTCTCCAATCCAGCCCTACCAATCCATCCTAGCATATCTACGCCTTAGGATTTCTCAGGCAAATCCCCGCTCGAACCACTATTCATCGCCGACTCTAAAAAACCAGTCACTCGATTCTGGTTCCAAAAGCACCTCAGATGCGTTTTGGAAGCATCGGGTATCTCGGCAAACAATTTCTCTACCCATTCGTTTCGCATCGGGGCAGCAACTTCAGCAGCCAAAAAGGCCTCTCCAAGCAGCAGATCCAAATGGTTGGAAGATGGTCGTCGGAAGCATACCAAAGCTATATCAGAACTAACCAGTTCCACATAAAGAAAGCCCACCAAACCCTCATAGGCCACCAAAATAGATAAAAAAAATAAATAAAAAAAAAAATTAAAAAAAATAAACCCCTTTCCATTGGCGAGACGTATCCATCCGGTACCGCAAGCACTAAGCTCCCGTCGAACACCGGTGAGAGCTTCGCTACTAAACATACCTTAACTTTCCCCTCCCATGGTCAGAGACACTCACCCATCCGGTGTCGCAAGTATTGAACTCCTGCTGAACACCGGAGAGAGCCTCCCGACCAGACAACCTTACCTTTTCTATTCTATGGCCAGCAAGGCTTACCCGTTCGACGCATGGAGTCGGAACTCCCATCGGACGTAGGTGAGAGCCGCCGGCTACTCTACACTGCCGTTCCGTCTTACGTCCGGAGAGGTTTACCCGTTCGATACCGGAGTGGGAGCTCCCATCGGATGTTGGTGAGAGCCTCCCGGTTAGACAATCTTACCTTTTCCGTCTTTTGGCCTGCAAGGCTTACCCATTCAATGCATGGAGTTGGAGCTCCCATTGGATGTAGGTGAGAGCCTCCTGGCTAGACAACCTTACCTTTTCCATCCTTCGGCCAGCGAGGCTTACCCGTTCGATGCGTGTGCTCCCATCGGACGCCGATGAGAGCCTCCTGGCCAGCCAACCGTTACCTAGCCGTGTTTTCGGTCGCCAAACCGATCTACCCAATATGCAAGCCGTTCGATGCCGCAAGCATCAAGCCCCCCATCGGACATTGGCAAGACCCATCGGTCAACCAAATCCTCCTTTTCCACCCTACGGTCGTCGAGGCTTACCCGTCTTATGCCGTGAGTAGCATACTTCCATAAGACGTTGACAAGAGTCTCACGGCCACACAAACTTACCTTTTCCACCCTATGGCCTGCGAGGCTTACCTAGCAGAGACAGGGAGCAGGAAGTCCCCGTTGGATGCTGACGAGAGCCTCCTGGCCACCTAATTTGACCTTTTCCGTCTTACATCCGGAGAGGCTTACCCGTTCGATGCGTGTGCTCCCTTCGGACGCCGGCGAGAGCCTCCCGGTTAGACATCCTTACCTTTTCCATTTCTATGGTCAGCGAGGCTTACCCGTTCGATGCGTGTGCTCCCTTCGGACGCTGGCGAGAGCCTCCTGGCCAGACAACCTTTACCGTTTCATTCTACGGTCGACGAGACTTACCCATTCGATGCGTGTGCTCCCTTCGGACGTCGGTAAGAGTCTCCCGGCCACACAACCTACCTTTCCATTTGACGGTAAGCGAGGCTTAACCGTCCGACGCTATGAGTCTCGACCTCCCGCCAAACCCTGCCTAAAACCCTCTCCGCTATCCTCACATCTTTTAACCGCGCCTGGCGAGGCTTACCCATTCGATGTTCTGAGTATGATACCCCATCGGATGCCGCGAGAGCCCTCCCAGTCGGGTTTTCCTTTTCACTCTCCCCCCCGTCCAGCGAGGCTTACCCATCTGATGCGTGCGCTCCCTTCAGACGTCTGGCGAGAGTTCTCCTGGTCGGGTTTCTATACTTGCCGCCCGCAAGCAAGTCTCATCCATCTGATGCCGTGAGTCTTGATCTCCAGTCGGATGTCGCAAGAGTCTTCCTTGTCGGTCAGCCCAAAGCTTTTTATCTGCCAAACCGAGAGGACCCAGACGTCCAGCTTCCTGAGTCTTAATCTCCAGTCGGAGGCTTCATGGGCCCTCTCGGTCATTTGCCCTTCGCCCACTGAATAGCAGGGGCTTGTTAGCCTGTAGGGCCCGTACGCAGACACCGTGACCTATTCCAGTCAAGGCAACTCGGGCCCTCCCGGTCGGGCTATACAATCACGCTGCTCCTCCTCATCGGCCGGTAGGGCTCACCCGTTCCAACGCGGTGAGCTCCCGTTGAGCATCGGCTCGAGCCCTACCGACCGGGCGTCCCAAACCTCGCAGTCTGGTACCCTTCCAATGCTTAAGTCGCTGCCACCGGAATATGTAGGCTCTTCCGGCCTGCCAACCAGCTGACTTCTCAGGAAAATAAAAACTAGCCCCCGCCAGTACTTACAATGCTTTTTTGGGGGGCGTTCTTAATTTGGCGGCTGTCTTTTTGTCCAATTGCTTTTTGGGGGGGTACTCTAGGTTCGGGCCATTCCCGAGCTCGGAGCCCTTCCCCGGACAGCACGCCAAATACGCATTTCATACCTCAGCTAATAATATGTAAGTGTGAACTAGTGAAATGATGTTTTATTAACAAGGTTCGGGAGGAACGCGTCAGATAATTAGCCTAATCAACACCGGTGGACCACAATCAAGTAATCAATACCACAGTATAAATACCGCTGATTTACCTCTACCCATTGACGGGTTATCAGCATCCCTCCTCCACCCCAACTCCTCACTTCAAGTTCACTTTACAACTAGCGAGGGGAAGGGGGGGGTACTCTAGGTTCGGGCCATTCCCGAGCTCGGAGCCCTTCCCTGGACAGCACGCCAAATACGCATTTCATACCTCAGCTAATAATATGTAAGCGTGAACTAGTGAAATGAAGTCGTGTCAAAAACAAACATTCTGTGATAAAGTTATCAGTATGTCCAGTTTCTCCATCTGAACTAATTATTTTTAAAGTGACCACACCCACAACCTACTTTTGCTTTTGATATTACAATTGACCACGTGAGATGCGCGTACATGTAAATGCCCACATCACCTCCATAAACAAAGCAGCAAATCTTTGCATCAAGCTCATCTCGGCTACATGTCGTTTCTTGAAAAAGACGTGCTGTGAGGAATAAGCTTTGGATTACCTCAGAAAAAGATGGAATGAAAGGAATAATCTTTGGATTACCTCAAAAAAATATTTGGTGTCTTTTGGAGGAGATCAGTTTACATGAGTAAGTTTTATTAGCATCTTTTATTAGCCTACTTGCCTTAGTTGTTATTGTGTTACTATGACATAACTTGTACAAATTTTCTTAGACTTTTTACAAACTATAATTCCTGACTGTATAACCTCAGCTTTCGGTTCCAAAATCAGAGGTAACTTTCAGGGTATGTAAGTAAACAGAGTAACTTGCCCTCTGAAGATAACCTGCTCCGGAACGATATTTACACTCCAAGATATATAACTAAAGCATCTATCAACTAACGATCCATCAACTGACGAGCCTTCAGTGGGCATGACAGATAGATGCACAACATTATATATTATTACAATATAGTTATGTAATAAAGCCTACTATATATTAGTGCTGTCAAACGATTAATTGCTATTAATCACATCCAAGTTTTTGTTTACATAATATGAGTGTGTACTGTGTATATTTATTTTGTATATATAAACACAAACATATGCATGTATATATTTAAAGAAAATATGTTTATATATTAAATGTGTGTATATATAATATAAAATATAAGATAATAAATATATAACTGTATATACACTTTCATATATTTTCAAAATACATACTGTATGTGCTTGTATTTATACAGTTTATACACATAACAAATATACACATTACATATACATATATTATACACCCAAAAACTTTTATTTTGGATACCATTAATCATTTGAAAATACTAGTACAAGTATACAGTGGGTACGGAAAGTATTTCTTAAATTTTCCACTCTGTTATATTGCAGCCATTTGCTAAAATCATTAAATTCATTTTTTTCCCTCAGTGTACACACAGCACCGCATATTGACAGAAAAACACAGAATTGTTGATATTTTTGCAGATTTATTAAAAAGAAAAACTGAAATATCACATGGTCCTAAGTATTCAGACCCTTTGTTCGTATTTCTCAGTAGAAGGCACTCTTTTGTGATCTAATACCAGCAGCCTGTAGAGGTCTTTTGGGGAAGATCAAACCAGTTTTTCACACCTGGATTTGGGGGATCCGTTGGATGGCTATGAACGTTGGTGGACAGCCATTTTTCAGGTCTCCTCACCTCCGAGAGATGTCTCAATTGGGTTTAAGTCAGGGCTCTGGCTGGGCCATTCAAGAACAGTCACGGAGTTGTTGTGAAAGCCACTCCTTCGTTCGTTATTTTATAGCTGTTGTGCTTAGGGTCATTGTCTTGTTGGAAGGTGTTAACTTCTTCGGCCCAGTCTGAGGTCCTGAGCAATCTGGAGAAGGGTTTTCATCCAGGATATCCCTGTACTTGGCCGCATTCTATCTTTCCCTCGATTGCAAACCAGTCGCGCGCCCTGTCCCTGCAGCTGAAAAACACCCCCACAGCATGATGCTGCCACCGACCATGCTTCACTGTTGGGGACTGTATTGGACATCAGGTTATGAGCATGTGCCATGAGTTTCTTTCTCCACACATACCGCTTAGAATTAGAAGGCCAAAAGTTCTATCTGGTCTCATCAGACAGAGAATCTTATTTCTCACCATCTTGGAGTCCTTCAGGTGTTTTAACTCCTGTGTCTTGCACTGAGGAGTAGGCTTCAGTCGGGCCACTCCTGCCATAAGGCCCAGACTGTGGGGAGGGACTGCCAGTGATGCGTTGCTTTCTACAACTTTCTACAAACTTCTCCATCTCCCGACTAAGCATCTTCGTGGAGCTCAGCCACAAGTGATCTTTGGGTCGCTTCTTTACCCTCTTCTCACCAAGTGGGTCTTGCTCCCCCGATAGCTCAGTTTGGCCAGATGGCCAGCTCTAGGAAGGGAATGGTCATCCCAAACGTCTTCCATTTAAGGATTATGGAGGCCACAGTGCTCTTAGGAACATTAAATGCAGCAGAAATTTTTTTTGTAAACCGTTTGGCCAGATCTGTTGCGCTTGGACACCAAATTCTGTACTCTGAGCTTCTTCAGGCAGTTCCTTTGAACCTCATGATTCTTATTTGCTCTGACATGCACTGTGAGCTGTAAGGTTCTTATATAGACAGGTGTGTGGCTTTCCCTAATCAAGTCCAATCAAGTACTAATCAAACACAGCTGGACTCAAATGAAGGTTTAGAACCAACTCTCAAGGATTATCAGAAGAACAAATGGACAGCGCGCCTGAGTTAAATATAGATGAGTGTCACCGCAAAGGGTCTGAATACTTAGGACCATGTGAACTTTTCAGTTTTCTCTTCTTTAAAATAAATCTGCAAACATGTTCAACCATTCTGTGTTTTCTGTCAATATGGGGTACGTGTTGGAATTAATGGAAAAAAAAAAACTTAAATTATTTTAGCAAATGGCTGCAATACAAAGAGTGAAAAATTTTAAGGGGGTCTGGATCCTTTCGTACCCACTGTGTGTGTAGTATATATTGTGTGCTGTTTGTGGTTTTGTGTGTGTGTGGGATATATATATATATAGTATATATATAGAATCTATATATATAATATCTATATATATACACACACACACATTCAGAAATGTTGGAAGAATTTTTTCAATTTCGACCTAAAATTGAAACACAAGCTTTCACATCACTGATGCCATATTTTATTTCCCTATGACAGAAATGTTTTAAACAAGAATTTTTTTTAAGTTTTATCCACTAAATGAGCTCATTTCAAATTTGATGCCTGCTACAGGTCTCAAAAAAGTTGGTACATGGGGCAACAAAGGGCTGAAAAAGCAAAAATCTTGAAAAGAATCACCTGGGCGAACATCTAACAACTAATTAAGTTAACTGAGATCAGGTCTGTAACATTATAAGCTATAAAAGGGATCTTAGAGAGGCAGAGTCTCTCAGAAGTAAAGATGGGCAGAGGCTCTCCAATCTGTGAAAGAGTGCGTAAAAAGATTTGGGAATATTTTAAAAACAACATTCCTCAATGTCAAATTGCAAAGGCTTTGCAAATCTCATTTTCTTCAGTGCATAACATCATCAAAAGATTCAAAGAAACTGGAGAAATCTCTGTGCATAAGGGACAAGGCCGAAGACTTTTGTTGGATGCCCGTGGTCTTTGGGCCCTCAGACGACACTGCATCACTCGTCGGCATGATTCTGTCATTGGCATTACTAAATGGACCCAGGAATACTTCCAGAAACCACTGTCGGTAAACACAATCCGCCATGCCATCTGCAGATGGCAACTAAAGCTCTATCATGCAAAAGTAAGCCATATAGTGAACATGGTCCAGACGCTTCATCACTGAGTCTTTTGGGGGGGGTGGGACCAAGGCACTCATTTAAAATGTCCCGTGTGAAAGTGGAAAAAGTGTTCTATGGTCAGACGAGTCCAAATTTGAGGGAGACATTCCAGAGTGTTATCAGCGTTCAGTTCAAAAGCCAGCATCTCTTATGGTATGGTGTGCATAAGAGCATATGGTATGGGCCGCTTGCATGTTTTGGAAGGCACTATGAATGCTGAAAGGTATATAAAGGTTTTAGAGCATATGCTCCCCTCCAGACGATGTGTATTTCAGCAGGACAATGCAAAACGTACTCGGTTACTAATGTAACCTCGGTTCCCTGAGATACAGGAACGAGTACTGCGTCTGCTAAGACACTATGGGAAGAAGCCTTTTTTCTCCTGAACTGAAGCCTTTTTTCAATCACGCAGTGAAACTGCATGGCCATTGGTTCGTGAAGTGTATTAAAAAACTAACCAATGGCTTGGCAGCGGAGCTACAAAACCCTACAGAAACAAAACCGCGACATAACTATATAAGCAGCTACATAGCACGGCTAGCATGCAGTACACGTTCCCATATCTCAGGGAACCGAGGTTACGTTAATAACCGAGTACATTCCCTTTTGATACTACATTCCCTTACAGATACCACATGGGAACAGTAAAAACAATAATCACTGAACAGCAAAAACACTGGAACGATGAAGTATCAACGAAGTATCAAAACTTCCATAAGCAACTAGTGCCCATAGAGACGTTAACAACAACCCAAGACGGGCTGAGCTTCTTGAGGTCACAGGCTGAAGGCTTCTGAGGTCACACACCGGCTGGTTAATCGTTCGCATGGTAACATCTCGAATCCTCTACACACAAACTAACAGAACAAACAATTCAACAAATCCCATACATCATAAGCCTGATACAGCAAAGGGCTCTCTGACAGATCTGTTCATGCAGTGCATGTCTCTTCAAGCAGAAAGGATCCAGGTTATAAAACCTTGCGAATGTGGACAGCGAGGCCCAGCCGGCCGCCTTGGGGCATTGAAGGTCCAAAGAAGAGTTTACTAGCAAGATGGAGTCTACTATCCATCTAGAGAGTCTTTGCTTCGTGACTGGAAGCCCTTTGGTGCGGTTACCGAAGCTATAAAAAATCCTACTCCCAATAACTATAAGAGACGAAAGACGTTCAATGTAGATTCTCAGAGATAACTCTGTCCTCCTCAGAGGTAGGAAGCGCAGAGAGCATAATGACCTGTGCTTTGAGCAGAGGGGAGAGCTCCTTAGTTACACAACCATGCCTTGGTTTCAGGATGACTCTAGAGTCGTTAGGCCCAAATTCCAGGCAGGCAGGGCTAATGGAGAGCGCCTGCAGGTCCCCTATTTGCTTTACTGATGCCAGTGCCAGAAGCAGAGCAGTCTTCAGCGATAGTGACCGAATGTTGGCAGATTGTAGTGGCTCGAAAGCGGCTAATCATCTCTGAATTTAAGAGAAAACGCCAATAAAAATTGGCTAGTGGATTTTACATACCTGAGCCACTCCCCGTGCCTACGGGTATAAATAGGCGACAGGTGCATCCACTCATTCAGGTTTTCCGCTGAGGAGCCGAGACGTGTCCCGGCAACAGCGAATGGTTCAAGGAGTGGCATGGGGGACATAACGTCTCCGTTCCCTCCATCAGGGGAATCGAGGTTTACGTCACGTAACCGAGGGACGCTCCCCTATCTGTCGGTCACTACCGAGTTAGTGTCGAAACGACATATGGGGGTCCTATGGAAAACGCCCACAACCTGAACACCGTCACAACCCCTGTGGCGCTACAATTGTCGACAAGCGTCCCAGCGTGTCACAAAAGCTACGCCAGAGGTCGTGACCTTTCCCAAAGCCCCAAGCGCAAATTCACTGACCTTGGTACCGGCGCGGGGACCAAAAGGGTGAGTACATCGCTGCTGGAGAAGGCCATGCTGCTGTTTCCGCCCCACAAAAAGTTTTGTGAAGGGCTTTCAACCTTCAGTGAAAAGATCGCTTTCAAATCTTCCCATTTGTTTCTTCTTCAGCCTGGCAGAACGATGGGCTGCGATCCGTAGCAAAAAGTCGCTACGGGAGACCACATCCTGCCCCGCAGAGATGTGTACATGTGGAGATACTTATATATGGGACGTGGGCCCAGGGGGCAGTACTCACATATGGAAGTGGGTCTCCTGAGGGCAGGTCCCTACTCTGGAGTAGGATGGGAACAGCTGCCAGAAGAGACTGACAGAGTGGGTCTGTCATGGAAGACACGGGTTTACCATGAAGGAAACCTTACTGTGGAAGAATAGCACATATGGGATTACCCGTAGGGAATCAAGGAGCCATATGGACACCTAGCCCCGTACAGTTGCTGACCAGAACTCCTGGCATACTAACAACAGGTACTGCTGGCGCCACTGCTCCGCCAAGATCTGAACGCGCCAATGTGGACCGCCGAGGGTGCTGTGAGGATGCCTCGAACCAGGGGCACGCAAACCGGGAACTCCTCCTGGGGAGAAGAAAGGCGCCTCGCATCCCCCGCGGTTAGGGGATGGCGCAGCAAGCGCGACACCCAGCCAGTCCTTCCCGCCCCTTACCTGTTACCCAACACACGGGAAGAAACTGGCTTCACACCTAAGGTTTGTAAAAACCTCGCTGGTTGCAGCATAGGTGTCCGCCCAGCCCCGCGAGCCCGACAGATGTCTGACAGAGGAGGGCGCCAGGCAATCAGCCATAGAGGAGGCCACACTGCGGTTGGAGTGGGGCCCTCCCCAGGTGGGGGGTCACGGTTTTACCTGGAATGGTACGTCCATGGCAATGGCATCCACTATCCAGTGGGGCCAAACCTCTGCTTGGAGGACAGCCTTCCCCTTCTGCTGACCCTCCAGCGCAGACCAGGAGCCGCCCAGAGCTTCTGAAGCTCTGGGGTGCAGTCCACGTAATATGCGAAGTAGGCGCTCGTACGGGACACAGCAACGCCAAGGCTGGATCTGCCTCCCTCCAGGGGTAAGCGCTTGCAGGTTCACCACCTGGTCTCGGAAGGAGTGGTGGAACCTGGGAGCACGTATCCAGGCCGGTGTCTCAGGACATAGCGTGAGAGTAAAGTCGTCCAGCGAACACAAGGCACTCTTCACTTACCGAAAATGCTTGGAGGTCCCCCGACCACCTTGATGGAAGTGAGCGCGACCAGGAGCGCTGTCTTGAGAACAGGAACTTAAGCTCGACTGAGTCTAGCGGCTCAAAGGGACCCCTCTGAAGTCCCCGCCAGAACAATAGAGAGAGGTCCCAGGAGAGGGAATCATGGGTGCTGCCTATAAGGATTTAACCTTCTGGCACCCCTCAGAACCTAACGATCAGGTCATTCCTCCCCAGGGACCGGCCGGCCCACTGCAATCGATGATGGGCTTGCAATGGCATCCACATATACTTTCAAGGTGGAGGGTGACAGCCTACGCCCAACCTTTCTTGCAGTGAAAGAAAGCACTACTCTGACCCAGCATCTCCGGGGTCCTCGCTCGGTGAGAAGAACACCAATTCTTCGTGAACATACGACTCCACTTCAGAGCATAGGCCCTGCCTAGCAGAGTGGGGCTCTAGCCTGAGTGATAGTGTCCACCACCGCTGGCGGCAGATCACTTAGGTCTGGCGCAGCCTCCCTCCAGAAGCCACACTTGGAGGTTCCAGAGATCTGGACGCTGGTGCCACGATGGTGCCGCAGCCCCTTGAGAGAGGAGGTCCCTTCCTCATGTGTATGCGCCTCAGGGAGGGGCTGTCACACTAGGGAGCATGTGAGTTCCGAAAACCAGTGTCCGGGTGGGCCAGGCAAGCGTTAAACTAACAGGACCTGTTCCTCGCCCTCCCTGATCTCTGCCCATCTCGACTCGAGTGCAACCAGTGCTGAAGTGTGGCCTCATATGAAGGGAACCCGGCCGGCGGACTGGGCGCTTAGATGCCATATGCCCCAGGAGCCTCCTGAAAGTGTTTCAGTGGTACCACTGCTCTGCCTCTGAAAGGAACTCAGGCAGTTCAGCACTGACTGGGCAAGCTTGCTGGTGAGATGTGCCGTCATACTCACCGAAGCCCAACTCCATACCCATACAAGAGATTCTCTGGCGCAGGGGAGAGCTTGTTCTCCTCGGCTGACCTGGAAGCCCTCCCCAACTGACTGAGAGGTGCCGAGCATGAAGTCCCTGGGTAGGATTGAAATTAACTCCCTCTCGACCGGGCCATAATGAGCCAGTCGTCGGGATAGTTGAGGATCCTGATGCCCACTTCCCAGAGTGGGGCAAGGGCGTACTCCGGGCGATCTTCGCGGAAGACATCGGGGGACAGGGAGAGTCCGGCGGGGAGGACCTTGTACTGTTGATGCCTGACCCTGAATGCAAACCGCAGAAAACGGCCCGTGACGCAGGAGGACCTGCGATTGATGAAAGTATGGGCCCTTCAGGCCGATCGCTGCAAACCAATCCTCAGCTTGGACGCGATTTGATAACACGCTTACGCCAACATTCCCTGAACGGAGCTTGCGCAGGGCCCCATTCAAGACCTCTGCAGATCCAGGATAGGTCGTAAGGCCACCGCTTTGGGCACCGATGAAGCAGGGCTGTAAAACCCGCCTCATCTCGGGCTGGAGGGACCGGCTCGACAGCATCCTTCGCCAGCAGGACAGCAATCTCCTCACAGGTAAAGACAGAGGTGCCCTGGGCCGCCACCGTCTCGAGAACGCCATAGCGAACTTGGGAGGTCAGCTGGCTAACTGAATCCTCCCGGCCTTGACGGGAGACGTCCGGTCGCATTCTCCAAGTGTCGGCAAGTAGGGCACAGTGCAGCGCGAACCGCCTCTCTCTCCACCTGGCCAATGTCCACGCACTTCCGGCGGCCCCCGGCCACCAGCAGTGGTGAGGATCGGAAGAGGGAGATCCAGCGTTTCTGGCCGCAGAAAGCGGGGCCGGGCCCACTCATTACGTGGCCACCTCTTCCCACCGGAGGAACTGAAAGGAGACACAGAGAACGCGTTGTAGAGTCAGCCCGCGACTGGAGAAATCATCATCCAGTCACAGCCGCCAGGGCTGGCATCGGTGTAGTCACCCAGCCCGATGCTCCTCACGGCCGCCCGCAAGCATACCACAACTCTAACCCAGATTCGCAGCAGCCGGGTGCAACTCGAGGGGGCACCCCCGCCGAATCCTCATCCTCAGAGGCCGATAGCTCCATCCCCCCGATGCAGCACCGGTCATCGGATCCTCAGGCGGCCCACCGGAAGACACGCCAGTCAGCCATGAGACGGCCCAGCAGAATCAAACGCAGCCGCATCGATATGCCATGCAGGAGTGAGAGGTCCGCGGGGCGCAACCCGCTGAAAGCCACCGTCACCCACAGACCTCACAGACAGCCAGCCGCGGTCCCCTACTCGAGCCAGAGAAACCGGACCGGTGGGCGACAGCAGGGGTCTCGCTGCACTCCCCCCTTTGAGGAGTGAGAGACGCGATCGCAGCGATGCCAAGTGCTCATACGCCCACAATAGACGAGAGATGAGTCATCCACGCAGCGCTAAGCCTCAGCTGCAGTTGGACACCCAGGCACTCGCAGACAACGCCGCGGACCGGGCCAACCCAGAGGACAGGAAACGACCAAGATTCAGAGCTGACACAGACGCAAACAGCATCTTGAAAAGACGGAATCGTCCGCGGATTTGCTCTTTTTTAGAAACTGCTCTTTTTAGCCTAAGCGCCCAGGGGAATCACCGCCCGCAGGACACTGGCCACGCCATCACGCCTGCACCAGGAACAGACTTTCCCAAACACAAAGATGAACTGGCTTGTAGTGACAGCTCATCGACTACTCGGTTCCGAAGCAAAAATCTGAAAGAGTGGATGCACCTGTCGCCTATATATACCGTAGGGCACGGGAGTGGCTCAGGTAATTTAAAATCCACTAGGCAATTCTCCTCATTACAGCTTTCTCTTAAACTCAGAGATGATTGGCCTCCTGGCAGAGACCCTACATGTCGTTCGACATAGTTAAACTATATAAAAAAACTCTAATATACTGTATATAGTTGTATGATATAATAAAGCGCTAATATAAGTAATAAATACGGTAATATTACTCTAATCTGGTTATATTTATTTTATTGGCATATGTAACATTTATCTGTATAAATTATAAAACACTTATGACAAGGTAATGTTTAATTTATTATATATATTTATTACATTTTATATTATCATCTCACACATGGATTGGCATTTCCTATAATGTATTTCTATAATAAAAATACATATCTGATATGACTTAATATATAATTTGCATCAAACAAACAATAATTATTACTCTCAAGGATTAAAGATTAAACAGGGAAAATAAAAAAAATTATTGCACAACCATCAATTAGGAGGCGATTTGCTCTAAGCATGTAAATGGCCATTAAACAAGAGAAGAGGAAAGAAACAGCATGGCACGCTTTTTCTTAGCGTCCGTTTCCATAGTGACTCATCAATTCTTCAATATTCTTTGAAGACTTCACTTCTCTGACAGCGCTGTACCAACATCAGATGTTCATTGGACTAATGTTTTAGATAAAATATGGAAAAATAACCTCCATGACTACTGATGATGTGTCTGTTTTTTTTTTTTTTTCTTGAATCCATGGAAACAAGCAGCAAACACAGGAAATATCAGGTTTGGTTTACTTGCTTCAACATTTAAACAGGATCTGTTGTCAGCAAGGTCACAAAGGTGCGTGACTGTTCAATTCTCTGTCTTTAGATCAATGTGCTCAATCATGTGCCCTTGACTTTTATTGTGTATAATTTGATTATACTGTTTTAAATAAAATCAAAATAATATAACCCCCCTTTCATTTACTCTCCTCACATACTTTGTTAAGTGCCTCAAAGTCACAGTCACACAGATGGACCATTAGGGGATGGCCCTTTGTCTCTCAGGTGTGAATCACTAAATATTCATGGCCATTGTCACTCCCTCACATACAGCTTTTGTATCACAAAACATGTCTTACAAAAGTTAAATTAATATATTGTATAAATATATTGTTTTCTGTGAAGGAGTGAACAGGATGATTTTCACATCATTATAAATAATAAATATTTTCTCAAAAACACGAACATGTACATTTACATATGTCTGAGGGGGTTTTGGGGCCCTGTAGAAGTTTTGAAATGCCTTGACATTTGTGTTTTTTTTTCAGTATCTTAAAAATATATTAATGGCTAAATTTGATTACACTGTAATCAGCATAAACTTGGCTGCAATAATTTGTGAGCAGCATGACTGTACAGGTCTGTGCACCTTTGTGCCATCGCTGACAACAGATCCTGTTCGAATGTTGAAACAAGTTAGCCATACCTGATATTTCCAGTGTCTGCTGCTTCTTTCCATGGATTCAAGTAAAAAAAACAACCACACCATCAGTAGTCATGGAGGTTATTTTTCCAATTTTTATGTAAAACATTAGTCCAATGAACATCTGATGTTGGTACAGTGCTGTCAGAGAAGTAAAATCTCCAAGGTATCTGGTTACCAGAAAAAAAAAAACAACAACAGGAATTATAGTTTGGAAAAAGTCTAACTAGTAAAACGTGTACAAGTTATGTCATAGTAACACAACAGCAACTAATGCAAGTAGGCTAATAAAAAAGATTTACTCATGTAAATGATCTCTTCCACTGGATCAAGCCACCGCGTCTCATCGCATTCTTCTTCTGAGGCAATACAAAGCTTATTCCTCACAGCCCATGTTGTTCCAGAAACGACAAGTAGCCGAGATGAACTTGAAGAAAAGTCTTCACCATAGACAGGGCTAGTCCCCCCCACCCACTAATTAGAAATCGCTAAACTTTTTTTTTTTGAGAGATGAAAGTTGCATGTATGTGCGTCTGTGCGTCTCTCTTTACAATGAGTGAGTTTACTTCAAAAACAGTGATTGTAAAACATCATTTAAATAAAATAAAAAAAATTAAAAGTTGCAGGGTAGCGTTGACAACTTTCTCTGCTCCTGGATGTGTGAGCTGTGCGATCTCCGACATACAGACAAGAACGCATTTTGGTTTTAGGACAACTTTGATGAAAAATAATAATCCACAACAAATCTTTACTAACATAAACCTTGCGGGACCCATGCTGGCTTTTTGCGGGCACAGTGGGCTAGGGCCAGTCCACACCAAACCTAAACAGGCCTAGTGCGGGCTTGCCCAGGCGAGGCCCAGATCAACTTTTGTACCTTTGGGCCACACACACACACACAAAAACATCAGCCTTTACAGACATAGTGTTTTAGTGAAGAAAACGCTGTACTTATTAGCCTTGCATTGCAAACAAGCCTAGATCTGTCTCCAAGCTGTGCGCTTCGTTCTGAATGGAGGCGGGATGAAGCTACAATGTTTCCCTGACAGTTTGACAAGCTCTTTTGAATGCTTTTCATTGGTTAAATATTTGTAAAACCCTCAAACAGACATAGGGAAGACCAATAGCAAATATTTAAAACAATAATAATGAAATATAATAGAGTTTGGATTTTTCACGGCACATCTGACTGGGCTAGAGTATGGCGACTACCATACTCTGCCATACGGAAACACCACCCCTGCTTTGGGCCCATGCAGGTTTTGTGTAAGCAGCCCTGTAATGCAACTAGGAAAATACAAACAACATTGACTGGCCATTCTTTAGCCACTCAATTGAACTGGAATGGCTCTAGCCAAAAAAGATCTTTTCAGAATCTGTTGTTTCATATAGGTCAGGGATCCTCAACTCTGGCTCATGAGATCCACTTTCCTGCTAAGTTTAGCTCTTACCTTAATCAAACACACCTGAGCATGCTAATCAATGTCTTCAGGATCATTAGAAAATCACAGGAGGGTGGGTTTGAACAAAGTTGGAGCTAAACTCTGCAGGAAAGTGGATCTCACAAGCCAGATTTGAGGATCCCTGATATAGGCCTATTTGCTTTTCAAAGGCTGATTGAAAATGCTTTTTTCAGCCAAGTCCTCCTGATTCTGAAGCTGAGAGAGATAAAGGTGTGGTTGCGGAATTCAAGAGACAGAGCGCGTGGACGAAAGTGCTACCACCGTCTGCTGACTAGTTCAGAGATCTCAGGGGAACAGTGAGCTTTGCTAATGAATACTTTAGCACACCAAAATATATTTACAGCAGAGATCAAAGTAATAATTTGGTATGTTTTATTTTTGTTCATTTGTATTATTTTTATATTTGTATAGATAATTTGTAGTCCATTTCAGAGTGTTAAATTAGCTGTATTAACCTGAACTGAATGTTTCTATTTTGTATTTAATAAATCCATTGATTTGAAATCCCTTTGACTACGGTACATTTTTGACAATACATTTTTGAAAATTAGACATTAGTGATCACTGCATCCATTTCAGATGTATAATAACTGTTTTTCCCAAAGACTTAAGTTATAGTTGCTGAAAAGTATTTATAGTGAAACAGATTGATTGTTGTAGATTATTTGTGCGGGCCTAGTGAGGGCTGTCCATGCAGGGCCAGAACTAAAGGGCCAACGTTTTGCCAATGAGCAAGTGACTCAGAAGTTATGTTCAGAAACTGAAACAAAATATTGAATAGGGCAGTGGTCACCAAACTTGATCCTTGAGGGCCTGTGTCCTGCAGAGTTTAGCTCCAACTTGCCTCAAAACACCTCCCTGGAAGTTTCAAGTATACCTAGTAAGACAATGATTGGCTGCCTTAGGTGTGTTTGATTAGGGTTGGAGCTAAACTCTGCAGGACACTCGCCCTCCAGGACCGTGTTTAGTGACCCCTGGAATAGGACATATTAATAATGGACTATAAGACTAACTAAGTCATAATAACAAGAAAATAATTAAAATAAACATGGACTATAAGACTAGCAATGTGCGCTAAAAAAATAAATTTTGTAAATTTTGAGTTCATGTGGACTTTACCAGTCAGGCTGTGGAGCAGGGAACTGATGTAAATAGACTGTGTAAGTTCTCATTTGGTCCCATTGGTAAAATAGACCATGTGACCTCAGGGGTTCAACTGTAATTTTACGAAGTGCACGCGCATACGTCATGATACTCTTCCACAATGGCAGCACGCCTCTGCAGATGGGATGAGGAGGAGAAGAATTGTTGAATAAAGTTGTTATTTTTGTTTTCTTTGTGCATAAAAAGTATTGTCATAGCTACGTGACATTAGGGTTGATCCACTGATGTCACATGGACTATTTTACCAATGTCTTCACTACGTTTCTGGACCTTGATCATGGTAATATTCTTGTTGTCTATGGAGGGTCAGAGAGCTCTCAGATTTTATCAAAAATATCTTAATTTGTGTTCCAAAGATGAACTAAGGTCTTATGGGTTTGGAACGACATGAGACTAATTAATGACAGAATTTTCATTTTTGGGTGAACTATCCCTTTAAGGTTAGAGGAACGATTAAGCAACTCTTCTCTCTGTAGTTTACTTAAACATTCTGTAATATCTTGGTAAGCCTTTTATAATTGAACATCCAGATTGGAAGTTGGTTTTACTGTTGGAAGCTTGTTATTTTAATTAAATTTTTTCTTGTTGCCTTAACTATGTATTTTATACAAGTGTATTTCTGTGTCATTTTAATTTTGAAATCATTTGTGTATTGTGGCTCATGATTTGGTGGGACTGTAAAGGACTGCTAATTTGTTAAATAGAATTTATAAAGTCTGCATTGACTTCTGTTGAGAAGCTTTAAAGGACTTTTAGGGTGTACTCACACTAGGCATGGTTTGCCTCGGAGCACGCTTACGTCATGTGCGAGATAATGGAGAAACCCACCTCTGGCCTGCACTCACACTTGCACTAAACTTTCCGGGGCGGAGCACGCTTACGTCATGTGCGAGATAATGGAGAAACCCACTTTTGCTAATATTCTGCTGAATAATTAAATTAATTAATTTATGCCGTGCATTGATTTTCACTTTGCATACATTTTCGCTATGTATCAGAGAATTATTATGGAGGCAGCTGACGTTAATGAAATAATTTACAGCTTTACTCACAAACTACATTTCATGTTCATCAATAAGTTGAGAACCAGAGCCATTATAAACCTAAATATACTTGACCGAATTAAATTAATTTAAAAGTGTGGTGTAGTAGTAGTAATAGGATTTGTTTGCGGTCGTAATGATTTTTTTTTATTTAACCTTTATTTAACCAGGAAAGGTCCCATTGAGTTACAGTAACTCTTCTCCCAGGGAGTCTTGGCCAAGACTGGCGGACAAAAGTTTCAATACATAAAAGACAGGACATAAATTACATAATACACCACAAATCTCTACACACTATACATACTAGAAAACAAAACAAGACATTAACGTCAGCAAATACAAACATACAATTGTATAAGATTCCTAATTAAAAACAATTGCACTGTTCAGTCAGAGTTGACTTTAAAAGGTTTTTAAAAGGTATTAATAGATGGAGGTGATACTAGATTTAAAGTGTTTTGGACTTCATTCCAGGCATTTGGTGCATATGATGAGAAATTGATGGAATAATTAATAGTATGTTGATGGAATAATTAATAGTATTTTCTTTGACGACCTTGTCCTATAAACACTATTTTGGTAACTAAGCAAATTTGAAATATAGATGAGTAATTTACCCATTAGTGCTCTAGCAATAAAAATCAATAAATGGATTTTCCTTCTGAGGGAGAGTGAGGACCATTGTACAGTTTCATACAGAGTGCAGTGGTGAGTCCTAGCTGCTGCACCTGTAATGAAACGTAAAGCTGAGTGGTATAGTACATCTAGTTTTTATATATAAAAATGAAGTAGAGTGCATATAAATTAGACCACCATAATCCAAAACTGACAAAAATGTGCTCTGCACCAACCTTTTCCTTGCTGAATAAGGAAAGCACTTCTTTAATCTAAAATAAAAACCTAACTTGGGTCTGAGTTTTTTTAAAAGGCTCTCAATATGGACCCCAAAAGACAATTTATCATCCAACCAAATACCTAGGTATTTGTAGGAAGTCACTCTCTCTATAGGAGTGCCACTTTGTGTTAAAATAGTGAAATCGATAAGAGAATGTGAACGTGTAAAAACCATTAATTTAGTTTTTTTAGCATTTAATACCAACTTTAATCCTACCAGAGATTTTTGTACCTGACTAAAGGCAGACTGTAAATTATGAATTCCTTCCTTCAATGACATAGCAGAGGTGTACAAAATAGTATCATCTGCGTACAGATGAGCCTTAGCTTGATTCAGATTCAGATTCAAACCTAAATTATTTATATAAATGGAAAATAAAATAGGGCCCAAAACTCATCCTTGAGGGACACCCATTTTTACTTCTAGCAGGGATGAAGTACAGTTATCTAATGCCACACACTGAGTTCTACCACTCAAGTAATTAGAAAACCACTTTAGCACATTGCTACTAAAACCTATGTTTTGCAATCTTTGCAGAAGAAGATGATGGTCAACAGTGTCGAATGCTTTAGATAAATCAATAAATAAAGGAGCACAAGACTTTTTGTCATCTAAAGCATTAACAATATCATTCATAAAAGAGGTTACAGCCGCAATTGTACTGTGTCCTTGCCGGAAACCAGACTGAGTGGGACTTAAAATACAGTTGTCAGCTAAGAAATGTTTTAGTTGCTCATTTATTAGAGACTCAAACAATTTAGCCAAGACAGATAGTCTGGAGATTGGTCGATAATTGTCTAAGGCTGACAGGTCTCCACTTTTTAATAATGGAAGGACAAATGCAGATTTCCATGACTTGGGGATAGAACCACTGTATAGACTAAGATTAAAAATGGAAGAAATAGGATCAGCAATCAATTTTGCAGCAGTTTTGAGGAAATATGGCTCAATCTGGTCTGGGCCAGCAGACTTTTTACAGTCCTAGGCTAACAGTGCCTCTCGTACTTAAGAGACAGATATAGGAGTAAAGTTAAAATTATTTAAACTTACACTAGACAAGTCTGTGATAGAGGTTACTATATCTGCAGAGTTGGTTTTAAGTGTCAACTGAGTAACTATTCCTGCATTAATAAAGTGCTTGTTAAAAGTGTCTACTACATTTTGTTTACCCCTTACTTCACCATGGCATGCTATTGTAACTTCAGGGATAGTGGGGGGTGGCACGTCATCCGAAGAAGATCTAATTGCTTTCCAAAATGTTTTGGGGTCATTAAGGTTTTCATTTATTAAATTCAAATAATCACTTTTTGTACTTTTTATTAGTCTTGTGCATTTATTTCTTAATACCCTATAATTTAACCAACATTTATCATTATTATTTCTTTTTGCTTTGATCCATGCTTCATTCTGTTCTCTAATAGCTGTTGCAATAGAGTCATTAAACCAAGGATTATCTCTGCCCCTCACTCTATATCTTCTAATAGGGGCATGTTTGTCAACTATGGCTATAAAGGTCTTTTTAAAATAATTCCAGACCAGCTCAACATCATCCATATCACAAACTAAGTTTAAATCACTCTGATAGATTTCATGAAGGAAAGCTTGTTGATTAAAACATTTGTAATTTCGTTTAAAAATAAACCATGGCTTGGTTTTAGTCAATTTGCAATTTCTAACACAGACAACCATACAATGATCACAGACATCATTATAGAAAACTCCAATAACATAGTACTTATGTGGAGCATTAGTCAGAATGACGTCGATTAATGTTGATTTGTCCATTTTCGGGCGTGCATTGCTGATTCCATGATCACGCTTGCAGGAGATAGACTGGACGTTAAGTTTATAAAACACAAATACAGACACAGATAAGCTACGCAGACAAACGAGAAAACACTGGCGCCAAAGAGTTTTAGAGTTTTAAAATTTTGCTGTTATAGAAAAGGATGACAGTAGCGCACAAAAAATAGTATCTGTTCCGTGCTCTGCATCGCTCAGTGCACACTCTGCATGCGTAGCGTGCCCAAGCATACCCAAACCATGCTCTGGCCCTCCTCTTCCAACAGGGATGGCTAAATGAACCCTACCCGAGCGCTGCAAGGAGCGATCACACTAGTCAAACGAACCACGCTTTGGGGGGGGTCAAATGCACTCGGGGCACGGTTCAAAATGCCTAGTGTGAGTACACCATTATTTTGAAATGAACTTAAAGGAACACTCTTTTTATTGAAAATTTTCCAACTCCCCTAGAGTTAAACAGTTGAGTTTTACCATTTTTGAATCCATTCAGCCAATCTCCTGGTCTGGCGGTAGCATTTTTAGCTTAGCTTAGCATAGATCATTGAATCAGATTAGACCGTTAGCATCTCGCTCAAAAACCAAAGAGTTTCAATATTTTCCCATTTAAAACTTTAGACTCTTTTGTAGTTACATTTTGTGTACTAAAACTGACGGAAAATTAAAAGTTGCGATTTTCTAGGCCCATATGGTTAGGAACTATGCTCTCAATCCGGCGTAATAATCAAGGAAATTTGCTGGCGTACCATGGCCCATGGGTGCAGCAGATGCAATGATATTACGCAGCGCCTGAAATTTGCTGGCTTCAACTCTGCAACTACACAAACTAGTTGGGGACTATTTTGAGGTGCTGCGAAATAGAGGTCTGCATTCCCGTGGCTGTCCCTGCACTCAGGACCGTTATGCACGCGCTGCACGCATGGACTAGTTTTTTCTGCGTCATGCATTGTATTTGCGGGGTCTGTGCGTGCAGCATGTGCATAACGGTCCTCAGGGCAGACTGTACCGGTGGTAAATATACGGCCCTCAAAAAGGATGTCAGAGCAAAGTGTGGATGCGCTGTCCTTGAAGGACGTTCAACTTGGACTGGAAAATGGTCAGTTAACTGCTAAGAAACCCACATCAGGCAAGTCTGATGTATGGGAGTCTTTTTCATGTATCATAAAATCTCTCCTCTTGTTCATAGTGTGCATGTGCTCACACTATGTCCTATGCACTCGCAAATCTCTCTCCATTCTTGCACTAGAAATTAGGCTTTTTTGCAGTCAAAAAAGACAGTTCTGGGCTGCGTTTACCGAAACCTTCTTAACGCTACGTTATACTTTAAGTTGTACCTTGACGTTAATGCGGGTTTCCTGAAACATTCTTAGTTAAGTGTACCTTCTGTAAGTCATTCATTCGTAAGGTTAGTCTGGACCAATCTTAGCTACACCTTATCGCTGTTCACAGTTCACTCTGCTAGTGGCCACCACTGTGCAAAAAGCTTTTTCACATTTCAGTCGATACAATTTTAATTCTGTGGCAAGAAAAAGTGCAGAACCAAATAAATATTACAATTCTAAAATTGTAATAACCCAGTGTTCAAATAATTAAAGTGTTTTATGCAAACAATAAAAATGTTATTGTACTGATGGTTGTTAGTTTTTCATTAAAATATAGAAAGGCATATCGGCTTTCAAACCATTAGGCAGGACATAATTAGGAGTCTATTTAATGGGAATGAATGTGATGGGGTGTTTGGTCAAACTATGTCAGTGAGATAGCGAATAGTTGCTCTAAATCAAAGATGGCTGCATCCGCGGGCCCAGTTAGTGTATGTGCACTATTTCATAAGAGAACTAGACGAAATGACTAGCGACACAAAGGTTAGAGAAAAACGTACTGTGCCATACAACAACAATAACAACCACCCCCCAAAAAAAAAAAAAACTAGTATTAATAACAAAAAAAAAAAAAAAAAAAAACATAAAAGTTTTTAGGATTTCATGGAAAAACAGTATGTCCAGCTATAGACAGGCTCTAAAAGCTGCCAGGGCCGAGCATATCCACAAACTCATAGAAAATACCCAAAACAATCCAAGGTTTTAGCACAGTGGCTAGATTAACTAATAACCAGATGCCACCTGATCTAAATATTCCCTCACAGCTTAATAGTAATGACTTTATGAATTTCTTCAATGATAATATAGATAACATCAGAAATACAATAACAAATGTAGATTCTACAGCGTTTAATACTTCAGCTTCATTCATCTCACACAACAATAAACTGCAGTGCTTTACAACTATAGGACAGGAAGAGCTAAATAAACTTATCACTGCATCTAAACCAACATGTTTATTAGATCCTGTACCCACTAAATTACTGATTGTTACCTGTAGCAGACGAACTGCTTCTCAATATTATTAATTCGTCGTTATCTTTATGTCACGTCCCAAAACCATTCAAGCTGGTGATTATTATCACCAATAAAATATGGAGTTCCACAAGGTTCTGTCCTAGGTCCTCTGCTATTTTCAATATACATGTTGCCCCTTGGAAATATTATTAGAAAATACGGGATTAGTTTCCACTGTTATGCTGATGATACTCAACTATATATCTCAACGAGACCAGATGAAACTTCTAAATTATCTAAGCTAACAGAGTGTGTTAAAAATGTAAAAGATTGGATGACCAATAATTTTCTCCTATTAAATTCAGATAAGACAGATATTACTTATTGGACCAAAAAACAGTACACAGAATCTCTTGGATTACAATTTGCAACTAGACGGATATACTGTTACTTCCTCTACAGTCAAAAATCTGGGTGTTATTGTCACAGTGTCTGGTCTGTGTATCCCTGGGTGTCCACTACAGGTCTCACTTCCCATTATCGTCACCCCACTTCAGAACTGCATTTCCCATAGTCTCGTCTGTTTCATCACTGCTCATTGCACTCAGCTGTCCCTGGTCATTAATCATTGCACTCAGCCAATTCCCCGTTAGTATTGTAATTACCTGTCTATATATACCTGGTTTGTTTCTGTCTGTGTCACGGAGTCCTTGTTGTATGTCACCTTCTAGTTCGTGTTTCCTGGCCTGAGTTATGTTTCTTGTTTTGGACTGATTACCTGGATGTTGACCTTTGCCTGGATGTTTTCTGATTTTGGATTGCCTCAATAAACATACTGCATTTGGATCTACCTGTCTGTGTGCGGTTCGTGACAGTTATATTAGACACCAACTTGTCTTTTGAAAATCATAATTCCTTTGTTACAAAAACAGCATTCTTCCATTTTAGAAACATTGCCAAGCTATGAAACATGTTACCTGTTTCTGATGCAGAAAAGCTAGTTCATGCGTTCATGACCTCTAGACTGGACTATTGTAATGCACTGTTAGGTGGCTGTCCTGCATCTTCAATAAACAAGCTACAGGTAGTCCAAAATGCAGCAGCTAGAGTCCTTACCAGGTCAAAAAAATATGATCATATTACCCCAATTTTACAGTCTCTGCACTGGCTACCTATTACGCACCCCCACTGCTCCCCCGGTGCCACAGCAACATGGCTGCCCACTACTCTGGGTGTGTTTTACTGCTGTGTGTGTGCACAGGGGTTAAATGTAGAGCACAAATTCCGAGTATGCGGAACACGTCACTTCACTTTTTTTTTAATAGTGTATTACTTTTTTAATTTTACATCTAAACAAAAGCATTCAAGTAAGAAAAACAAATAATCAAATGTTAATTTTTTTCTTTTTTTTTTATTAAACCTCCAAAAGGAGTTTAATCAAGAGCAGCAAGTAATTCCCTCTTTTCTTTTATCTTTTGATTAACATTTATACAACAGGTGGCCTATATGAAGATCTACTGCAATGAACGGATCTAATATAATGTTATAGATCAGATGTTTTCCCCCAACAGTTACATAAATGTTCACTTACCGCATAACATTATGTTTGGGTGAATACTTAAATACTGTAATTCTGTGTAGGCTGTAAACATACCTGGATCGCTTGATATTGGAGGCGGCTTTATGTGCGTGATTCAGATGTCAGTCATTGCAAAAAGGTACTGTTCTAAAAAAAACATACAAATAATGATGAATTAAGATGATTAATTACTATTTGGAGCATTGGAATTGCTGGACAAGGGCTTAATGAACTCATTTTTGTGAAAAACTCAAATTCACCTGTAGCTCAAAATTAGCTTTTGCGCATTCCAGCTTATTTTGCCAGCATGGGTCACAAATACATTTTTATCATACAAAGAGGACTGACAAATCAGACAACAAGGGCAGTTAGGGTTCACCCACATGCACATCAAACATTCAATCCATAAACTATTTCATGAACAAAACAAGGAAATGTATTTTATCACACTGAATTCTCATTATTTTACTTCTTAAATTTTAAGAAAACAGTAGAAATTTGCCAAAATTTGACATTTGGATTTGAGTGAAATGAAAAAACATTTAGAAGTGATTGATTAGGTTAAATGATAATTCCCAAATGTGATATGTGGGTTTTAAGTAGCAGAAAAAATAAATAAAGTTAGGTTTACTAAAACATCAAAAAGATGGTTTAAATGTAAGACTGGTCAGTTTTAAACAAGGTTTAAAGTAAGGTGTGTTAGTAAGTAAATCTTAATTTTGTTTAAGATTGTGTTTAAGATTAATCATCAGTGAACCCTGCCCTAAGATTAATAAATTAACTTTTCACTGAATATGGCATGTACAATTATAAAATCCACACATACACAGATGTTTGCTCATTTCTCTAAATGGGGACATTGCATCAACTTAAACTGTTTTATATGCAGCAAATTCTAAAAAAAAAATAAAATGTTTTCAAGTCATGAATAAAGACAGACCTGCATATGGAAAGCTTCCCTCTCTGTGTCATCAGTTCAGTTATTCGCTGAAAATGTGAGTTCTCTGATAAACATGTCTATTTATAGTAAGTTTGCATTTATAAAAATCACCTAACATTACAGGATAAAGTGAGTCTATTTGTGTTATTTGTGGTGATGTCTATGAGTGCAAAACTTCCTGTCTTCTGATAAACATGTCTATTTTTAGTAAAGTGGAAAAATTTTGCATTCGTAAAAATCACCTAACATTCAAGAATAAAAGTGAAAGTATTTTGTGTTATTTGTGGTGATGTCTATGAGTGCAAAACTTTACGTCTCTGATAAACGTATATATATATATATATATATATATATATATATATATATATATATATATATATATATGGTAAAGTGGAAAAATCTTTGTGGACCCCAGGGTTATAAAATCCTTTAAAGTACATGTTACTGTAATGAAATGTTGAAAAATTAAGTTTGAGGACATATTTTGATGCTGGTCTAGAGAGCACTTTTTGATATTTCTGCGTAAAGTTATTAATACTTTTATTTTTGCTCATGTGAATTAGTTCCTAGACTATATTTTCTGATTGTTGAAGAGACTGATAGAAAAGGTTATGAAAAGCTCCTGAAGTATATATAACTGGAATGAAATGTAGAGGAAATTTTGCCATACACTTCTCGCTAGTCTCACGTAGCCAGACCTTCAGACTGACGGCTGAAGGTCTGGGAACTTTGGCCACTTTGAATGGCCAAGGCCTGCCCAAGAGGCCCGCCAATGACTGAGAGGTAAAGCAGCCAGTCACGTTTTGTTTTCTTTCTGTGTAAGGTTTAGGGGCTTGGAAATGTCGCCACAATATAGTGATGGGAAGTTTGGATCATTTTAACGACTCTGACTTTTGAGTCTCATTCAGCAAAATGAACAAATCTTTTTTCAAGTCATTTCGTTCATTTTATCAAAATATAATTAAAATGTTACATGTTACTCCCCTAACACGTCTGCTACTTGCGCAAACATTGATCACACTACAAACAATGCAAAACTATAATGCTATAAGAAACAGAAACGATTAATTCATTGTTTACCTGGGTCTTCAGTCTATTATTAATGTTAGCTCACCTCATCTCTTATCTGACAAGTCTACGGGTTTGAGTCATTCATTTATCACCCGACAGCCCAATAAACTTAACCAATGCAGTCTGAGCCGGAAAGAGAATTGATTAGTTCATAGGCTTGTTGGACTTAATGCGGCACTGCAAAGATTGGCTGCTGCCTGACAAAGGTAATGCATTCTGGTTAGAACATTTGTCCGACTTTGATCGGCGCTGAAGCCGCCTTACGATCACATGTGCTATCAAAGGTCCGCGAGAGCAAAAATTGGCCAGCCGCCGAGGTCAGTTGCTCAAAATCAGCTGCGAGAGCCTTGATGATGACACACTTTATTCTCATTGGTCAGATTCTGTGATGACAAGTACAACAAAATTCCAATAATGCTCACAAATCAGTTTTTATAACAGTAAAAGCTTTTTAATGTAGTTGCACTGTTATCTTGAGTCTTATCAAAATCACTGATAAAAGCATATATATTTTGATAAAAAAAAACACTGATAAAAGCATATGAAGAGTTTGGTTCCAAAACGCGACAAATGGTTTTTTTTTTTTTTTTTAGTTTCTGCAAAATTCAGTACTGGATCTGGTCAGTATTGAAAAGTACATTTTTAATTTTATGCAAAATGTAATATCCGCTGAGTTATTCTGTCAAGTTATCTCCCTTTCTTTACAAACCACGACAAACACCAGTCTCCCTTCTCTGGAGAATGCAATATATCCGCTCAACCAATCACAGTGCACCATTCCACACACTCTAGACAGTAATGGTGATGCTTTGAATACACCCAGCTTCCTAGTTTTCCTCATCTACTTTGTAATCAATAAACAAACAAAAAAATTGGGCTGCACGATAAATCGCATGTGATTGTCATGCACATCTCGTCAGTAAAGCTGGTTCTGTGATTAACAGTAAATCTCCATCAGGTGCTTTGATGGAGCAGCATTTAAAACACAGAGCCGTTGAACACTGACAAGCTACGCAATAAATTGTTCATAATCTTTGATGAATCGCATATGAAAGTGATATTTTGTAGCTTGTCAGTGTGTTTTTATTAATGCCATTAATGTTTTTGTTAATACAGCATATAGCACTAATTAATTTAATGAATGTAACACGGCAAAAATGAATTTACTTTAGGAATTTATGTGGTCTAATGTGATTTTGTTCATGTTCTTGTTCATGATTAAATTTTATTTTATTGCTGTAATTAATTTATAGCAAAAAAGATGACCCGTTGAATTCATTTTGGGAGCGATGACTGATGAATGTATTTTTAGTCCAGTGCCAACCTGTCATGGATTTATTGCATTTTGGGGGGAAAATAATCATTTTTTATAGTAAATCTTTGAAAATCTAAATCTGGATTTGAATTTTTAATGTTAATATAACCTAAAGATGCTATGTGAAAGTTTGAAACAGAAAATAGTGGTTTTCATCTTGCCACTTTCTTGGTAAAGAAAACACATTTTTACTCGGTAACAGTTTATTATAATGTTCAGTTGTAAGGCATTTATAAGTCATTAGTTAATGATTAACTAATCATTTACAAAACACAACTATGTTTTCATAAGTGATTAACAAGTGATATGTTAATATTTTTATCTCTGTTTTGTAGATTGAGTTATAAATAATTTACAAGTGATTAGATAATGATCTAATCATTTACAAAACATGGATGTATTTTTAGTCCACAAATGATTAATATGCTAACAATTTATAAATCATAAGTTATCTTAAAAAATAGCATATCATGAAATAATCAAACATATCCTTAGTAAATGGTTAACAAGTTACAAGGTAATATATTATTAATCACTTAAAAATCATTGAAATTTAAACATTGTATTATTATCTCACAGTGTTAAAAATACTCCATGTGTGTCAGAGAAGACATCTGTCTACACCAGGGGTACCCAAACTCGGTCCTGGAGGGCCGATGTCCTGCACAGTTTAGCTCCAACCTGCCTCAACACACCTGCCTGGAAGTTTCTAGTATGCCTAGTAAGAGCTTGATTAGCTGGTTCAGGTGTGTCTAATTGGGAATGGATCTAAACTCTGCAGGACATCGGCTCTCCAGGACCGAGTTTGGGCACCCCTGGTCTACATTCTCACCAGTCAGCACTTACATTGCAGTACAATCACTTGTAAATGAATTCTAAATGAATTATCAAAACATACACAAATTGTTAGCATATCACTTATTCATTGCTTATGAATGTTTTATAAATGATTAGTTCATCATTAACTAATCAATGACTTACAACTGAACGTTATTAAAAGGTGTTACCTTTACCTTTTACTCAAATTAATCTAAATGGATTTATAGCATTTTGGAACCAAACTCTTCATATATACCTCCACTTTATCTGTATTTAGTAGCCAATCATTTATGCTGAACTTTATTCTTGAAACAGATGACATTGTATTGTAAAAAGTGGTGCTGTTGCTCATAAAAAAGTTTCTGTGTATTTGACAAATATTGCATTTAATTCACTTTATCTGTGATAAGACTATATAAACACAGTGAGAGCATCACTACTGGAAGCAGAAAGTGTCCGACTTGACGTCTTTTAATTCCACCCTGACTGCAAGCGGCTACTCTCACCAGCCGCTGACAGACTAGTGTAGTTCATCTCGAACAAGCCTCATCTCTCGAGTCTACGGGTTCGAGTCGTTCGTTCATCACGTGACAGCCCCATAAGCTTTAAGCAATGCAGACTGAGCCGGAAAGAGAATTGATTAGTTTATCTCCTGAGTCTTTCGTTCTTTTGTCACGTGACATGACCGCATTGGATAGAGAAATTAGTTAATTTACAAGATGCCTTACAAACGGGTGAATAGTTTTATTATTATTATTATTATTATTTACTCTTACAGTAACCTGATGCATTTCTTGTCTCAAATAGTAGCTTTTTATTTCTTACAGTTTAGAAATTTGTGAATTTCTGTCATGATGGTTCTTTTGCATAACACTGAATGTGGTAATAAAGAGTTGGTTATTATTATCAAGTCTCTTTCCAGCTCAAACTGAATGGGTTAAGCTTATCGGGCTGTCATGTGATGAATGAAGGACTTGAAAAACCCAAAGACTCAAAACAGGTGAACTACTTGGCTGCATCCGAAAACTGAAAAATGCTGCCTTCGGAGAACACGTTCAAGAGTAGGAAGGCATCAAGGCACTTTCGAATCCAAAGTTAGCTTCACTTCCTGTCTCATGCGATACCCATCATCTGATTGATTTTTGAAGGCAACATAGATGTATTCTTCACTGCCTATGATCTCCCACAATCCTGTGCATTCCATTCCATGGTCGGTTGAGCTAAAAAATAAAGATGGCTCCTAAAAGTTGTGTTTGGTGATTAGTTTGTGTGTAAACATATTTCTGATTAACTTTTTGCACTTTTGATGTTATTTCTAGCGAGAAATTTAATTAAATTTAATTTAATTAAATCTTTGTTTAGTTAATCACCAAACCTCATTCTATTTTGTTGTAGATCATTAAACAGCTACGCTGCTACAAAAGGCTGTCCAAAATCAGTTTCGTGTGATGCCTTATTGCATCTCAAAGTCATTGCCTCATAAGGCATAGGAGCAGCAAGTCAGCTTTTCAGATGCAGCCCTTGACTAATTCCACTACAGAACCTATAGGATGTTGCGCATGGGCGACCTATTGAATTACTCCCCGACACGACTCATTCATCCCCAGTCACAAAAAGATTTGTTCAAAATGAATGAAAAGTTTCCACTTTTGTGTGCCATATGCATCAGACATTTAGCCAATGTTCAGTGGGCATGACGTCTGAGGCTGAAACTAACACCTTTCTACACCAGCATCAAGATATGTCTTCAGACGTAAGTTGATAGACATCACCACAAATAACACAGACCACTTTCAATTTCTTTCTGTAATGTTAGGTGATTTTTATGAATGCAAAACTTTTCCACTTCCTATAACTAGACATGTTTATCAGAGAACTCACAGTTTCAGCGTATAACTGAACTGGTGACACAGAGAAGGAAGCCCCCATATGCAGGTTTGTCTTTTTGACTTAAAAACATTTTGTTTTTCAATTATAATTAGCTACATATAAAACAGTAGAAGTTGATGCAATGTCCCCATTTAGAGAAATGAGAAATGAACATCTGTGTATGTGTGGATTTTCTAATTGTGTATGCCATGTTCAGTGAATTGTTAATTTATGAATCTTAGGGCAGGGCTCACTGATGATTAATCTTAAACATAATCTTAAACAAAGCTAAGATTTAATTGTTAATGCACCATACTTCACACCTTGTTTAAAACTTTAGTCCATTTTTTGATGTTGTAATAAACCTAGGTAATCCTAACTGGGTCATTCTGTGTCAAATCCACCAAATTTCAAAAACTTACCCGGTTCAGATTTTTGATTTTGCTAATATTTGATTTAACCCACTAATCTGAAGAAAGATAAACATCTTTGGTAAGGAAAGCCAAAATATTAAATGTCATGGATTAATATTTTCTGAGTAATCCACTATTTTATACAGGGGGGTCAAAATGACTTCTAAAAGATGGAAGCATCATAATATTACTTTTACACAGAGATTGGTAGGTCTGTTAGTAAAATCTGTTAGACTTTAGCCATCTTTGTTGCATTATGTGCCAAGGGTGACCATTCACAAGTTTTTATTCCAAAGTTTGCATACCCGTAACTCAAGAAGAATTAAAGATTTCATAATGCCCTTTTATATATTGGGTCTTAAACTTTTCTGTTGGGATTTTAATTTCTAAGGCCCTATATGGTTGGGTTCCAGAGATATTGGAATTTTAGTATGGCTCCAGGAGTAAATCGGTAAAATGTACACATTTTCAGTGGTAAAAAAAAAAAAAAGTGGGTCACTTTGCAAAAAGATGATAGGTCTGAAGAACAAATAATGGTGAAACCAGAGATGGGCAGTATTTTAATTAAATGTGTTTGAAATATGTATGTAATTACTAAATACGTATTTTGTCATTGGAATTTTTTTTTCAGCAAAATACAAAAGTAATTTGTAGTTAAATACTTTGAGAGACCCTTGTATTTGAAATACTCAAAATACACAATCAAATAGTTCATTTTATTCTCAGATAGTACAATATCTTTCTTCACAAAAACAATTTATACACTAAACAAAATCACTAAACACTATTTATACATGTATTTTAACTAGGGCTGTCAAATGATTAATCACGATTAATCACATCCAAAATAAAAGTTTTGTTTACATAATATATGTGTGTTATACTGTGTATATTTATTATGTATATATAAAATACACACACATGCATGTATATATTTAAGAAGAATATGTTATGTTTATATATTAAATATATTTATATATAATATAAAATATAAGAATAAAAATATATAAATGTATATACATGTAAATATTTTCTAAATATATAATTTATGTGTGTATTTATATATACATAATAAATATACCCTGTACACATACATATATTATGTAAATAAAACTTTTATTTTGGATGTGATTAATTGTGATTAATCATTTGACAGCCCTAATTTTAACACACCATGCATGTTTACATTAATTTGCATTTGTAAAAACACACACACATATATATATATAAACAAATACACACACACACACATACATACATACAGTGGGTACGGAAAGTATTCAGACAAATTTTTCACTCTTTGTTATATTGCAGCCATTTGCTAAAATCATTTAAGTTAATTTTTTTCCTCAATGTACACACAGCACCCCATATTGACAGAAAAACACAGAATTGTTGATATTTTTGCACATTTATTAAAAAGAAAAACTGAAATATCACATGGTCCTAAGTATTCAGACCCTTTGCTCAGTATTTAGTAGAAGCACCCTTTTGATCTAATGCAGCCATGAGTCTTTTTGGGAAAGATGCAACAAGTTTTTCACACCTGGATTTGGGGATCCTGTGCCATTCCTCCTTGCAGATCCTCTCCAGTTCTCAGTCAGGTTGGATGGTAAACGTTGGTGAAAAGCCATTTTCAGGTCTCTCCAGAGATGCTCAATTGGGTTTAAGTCAGGGCTCTGGCTGGGCCACTCAAGAACAGTCACGGAGTTGTTGTGAAGCCACTCCTTCGTTATTTTAGCTGTGTGCTTAGCGTCATTGTCTTGTTGGAAGGTGAACCTTCGGCCCAGTCTGAGGTCCTGGGCACTCTGGAGAAGGTTTTCATCCAGAATATCCCTGTACTTGGCCGCATTCATCTTTCCCTCGATTGCAACGAGTCGTCCTGTCCCTGCAGCTGAAAAACACCCCCACAGCATGATGCTGCCACCACCATGCTTCACTGTGGGGACTGTATTGGACAGGTGATGAGCAGTGCCTGGTTTTCTCCACACACATACCACTTAGAATTTAAGCCCAAAAAGTTCTATCTTGGTCTCATCAGACCAGAGAATCTTATTTCTCACCATCTTGGAGTCCTTCAGGTGTTTTTTCATGTGTCTTGCACTGAGCAGAGGCTTCCGTCGGGCCACTCTGCCATAAAGCCCTGACTGGTGGAGGGCTGCCAGTGATGGTTGACTTTCTACAACTTTCTCCCATCCTCCCGACTGCATCTCTGGAGCTCAGCCACAGTGATCTTTGGGTTCTTCTTTACCTCTCTCACCAAGGCTCTTCTCCCCCGATAGCTCAGTTTGGCCCGGACGGCCAGCTCTAGGCAAGGGTTCTGGTCGTCCCAAACGTCTTCCATTTAAGGATTATGGAGGCCACTGTGCTCTTAGGAAACCTTAAGTGCAGCAGAAATTTTTTTGTAACCTTGGCCAGATCTGTGCCTTGCCACAATTCTGTCTCTGAGCTCTTCAGGCAGTTCCTTTGACCTCATGATTCTCATTTGCTCTGACATGCACTGTGAGCAGTAATGTGTTATATAGACAGGTGTGTGGCTTTCCTAATCAAGTACAATCAGTATAATCAAACACAGCTGGACTCAAATGAAGGTGTAGAACCATCTCAAGTATGATCAGAAGAAATGGACAGCACCTGAGTTAAATACTGTATATGAGTGTCACAGCAAAGGTGTCTGAATACTTAGGACCATGTGATATTTCAGTTTTTCTTTTTTAATAAATCTGCAAAAATCTCAACAATTCTGTGTTTTTCTGTCAATATGGGGTGCTGTGTGTACATTAATGAGGAAAAAACATGAACTTAAATGATTTTAGCAAATGGCTGCAATATAACAGAGTGAAAAATTTAAGGGGGTCTGAATACTTTCTGTACCCACTGTGTGTGTGTATATATATTATATATATATATATTATATATATATATATATATATATATATATATATATATATATATATATATATATATATATATATATATATATATAAAATATATATTTATATATATATATAATTTTGTATATTGTGTTTTTCACCTTTGTTAATAGTAGTGGTAACTACAGCCTATCATAGTTTTTTACTAGATGCAAGTGAATCTTGCATCTAGTAAAAAAAAAAAAAGGTTGTTAATTACTCACCCTTGTGTCATTCCACTCCTGTATGAAATTCATTCATCTTTGGAACACAAATTATGATTTTTTTTTTTTTAATTTAAAAAAAACAAATAAACCAATCCATTTAATATATCATAACAATACAATCCAATTAAATTAATTGACTTCATTACTTTAAGCAAATAAATAAAGAAATGAACATGACATTTTTGGGTGAAATAAAACTTTGTCCATGGTTCCATCTTCCGACCGAAAAAAAAAAAAAAACATGAAAGAAACTGTTTTGGTGTAAGTATGTAAATATATACTATCAGATATTGCTCACTGAATGTTACTAACAGGACAGAAGAAAAACCTGCTCTAGAACTTTAACCTCTAGCTGACAAGTGATGTTATAGCTTGCTTGGCAAAATTTAGATACTTGTTTCTATAGACAAAATGAAATCTTTCAAGTATTAAATGAAAATAAATATTATTACCAATGTATGACCAGCATGTAAAGAAACAAAAAATTAAAGTCTAATTATTATGTGAATGACTCAGGGTGGTTTTGCTGGGGAAATCCAAGGTAAACTGTCACTGCCAGTGTAATTTTAATGAAACTCATCTGTTGACATGAATGGTGAATTCCACTGGCTGTTGCTTGCTCACATTAGGCCTACTATGGAGTGTGTGCAAGAGCATGAGCAATATGTTGCTGACCACAGCTCACTTAACAGCCATCGGTGTCGCTAATAACAAGGGTTTCTGTATTCTACATAGAGCCCTTTAACAGCTAAATATAAGAATTTTCAGGAGTTAATCTTTACTCTTGACGGTGAAATAGCTTGAGCCATTCTTTTGAGTAGGATTAGGTGGTACGACAATACAGTTTTCCAAGACAGCTTAATTTTTGACATGCTTATAAAGAAACATGAAAGAATAAAGTGCATAAATGCTTGATGGTATTCAAGTTAACAGAAATTAGAAGAAATATAATCAATATATTAGCTATAATTGTCTAGTGTTGGGGTTAAAGAATGTATTGTTTAGAAATATGTTGTTTATAAGTTTTTCAAAGAGGGCATAGCACTTATCTTTCTCTTATGTGTAATGTCACTGTCTCTTGCACTTGATTGCTTGTAAATATTGTTTGTATTTTTGTATTTTCAAATTACAAATTACTTGTATTTTAATTAAATACATTTCTCACACCAGTACTTTTGTAATTTTAATTAAATACATTAGATAAGCTTGTATTTGTAATTTGTAACTATATACTTTTTGATGTAAGTATATTTACATGGTTGAAACATGTGTCTCATTTCCTTCTCTCAAAACAACTGTATTGAACATACCTATCTAAGTGCCATATTCTTTTTCCAAAGTTTGCATGCCTACAACTCAAAAAGTATTAAAAATATCACAGTTATGATTTTAGATTCAAGATCTTAATAAACTTTTCTTTTGCAATGTTCATTTTCAAGGCCTTATATTATGCAGTCCCAGAGATATGGGGTATATCTCAATAAGGCTCCATGTCCAGACTGTTGAATATTAACTATTTTCAGTGTTTGAAAACCAAATGTGGTTTTGTGTTTATCTAGTCATCACTTTTGACAATGCAAATATGCAAATAATAACAGCAACCTAGGTTTTAGGAATGTACAGTGTGAGATTATTAATGACCAGATTTAATTTTTAACTCTAGGTTTAGTATGAACAGTGTGAAAAATAAAATAAGATTACCCAGGATATCATTTACCTGGGGTTTAGAATTACCCAGTATTAATTAAAGTATTTGAGACCTTAAATGTTTGGGGTAATATCAGTGATTCTGCCTAATATGCCTTTTAGCAGTAGATACTATTTGATCTATGACTATGCTTCACATTTTATAACAATAAAAAATATAATAAATTATAATAATTAACCCAGGTGAGGAAAATCGTGGTTTATTGAAGTGAATGCAATGTGTGGTGAAAGCAACCACGTTTCCCTATGAAGCATGGGATTTGTTTTAGACGTGTTTTGGTAACTTCTGTTAAAATAAACAAAACTACCCCTACTTCCAAATATCCCTTAAACTGATTTAAATATAGAATCTTATGAATAGACTACAGAGAGCAAGGTAACGTGCATCAAATTGACCATTTCAGTGCATTTTTAGCACTCAGACATTTATGTTCTATGCAGTTGTTTTGATAGAGGGGAAAGAAAATACAATTCTAATTTAAACATTTATTTATTTTTCAGGCATTCTTAGTTAGTTCTTTAAAGTAAGTATCGGCTGTATTCAAAGTGACTAAATTTTGGTTTGTCAACAAGAAAAAATGGATCATATTTCAACAACCTGAATATGGAGCCGTAATTGAGATCGCCATATCTCTGGGACTGAACGATGTAGGGGCCTTGAAAATGGAAGATTCCAAAAGAAAAAGTTATTAGTTTATTAGGAACTAGAATGTAAAATCATATTGTGATATCTTTAAAATGAAGATGCCAAACAGAAAGTTTTTTTTTTAGACCAAATTTCTAAAAGTGCATTAAGATATATTTAATACTTCTTGAGTTACAGATATGCAAATTTTGGAGAAAAAACTTGATAAGAGCTGTTTCCCCTCCCCATATTAAATGGTCACCATTGGCATATAGTGCAACAAAAATGGCTAAAGTCAACAGATTTTACTAAGAGACCTACCAATCTCTGTGTAAAAATAATACTATGATGCTGCCATCTTTCTGAAGTCATTTTCAACCCCCTGTAAAACCTCTGAATCTCAGGTGAAACATGCCATTTTGACACCCCTCTACAAATGGATAACTCAGTAAATATTCATCCATGACATTTAATAGTTTGGCTTCCCTCACTATATAAGTCTATCTTTCTTCAGTAAGAAAATATAAGCATAATTTAAAAAAAAATTAGCCATTGACCTCACACTGAATTAAAAAACAATAACACAACCTGCAACTCTAAATGCTACTTTAAAGTCCCTTTAAAGAAAAGTCTGTTCTGTGGCCATATTGGCAACACCTCTGGGCAGCTCATACAAGACCAAGTCCTATCTAAATGAATGGGGGAATACTGAAATCTCAAAAACTGCTAAAAAAAAGAAAGAAACAAAGACAAAGTACATTTTGTACATTTTAAAGTCAAATTATTTTATCAAATGCACTTTGAGACTTTGAAATCAAGAGCTGCAACCCATGTTCTTAACTAAGAAAACTTAAGTCAGAAAAAGGTCAGTGAATTGACTTGTACCTGAACTTTAAAGGGGTCTCAACCCTCTTTTCATTTTGTGATATACTGGTCCTCATTCTACCACAGGAACATTCAAATGAATTCACCTGGTGTTTTAGAAGCAATTTAAATTAAAATATAAAAAAAATAACAAAAACTAAAATTAATAAACAATAAAAAATAATTCCAAATTAAAATAAATGAAAATTAATATTTCATAGGTATATTATTTTTGTTTTACACTACAGTATGAAAATTACTATACTTCTTTTTCCTAATTTTCTACACTTGAAAGAGATATTTGATTTGGACTGTATTTAAACCGCTAGCTGTCAGCAATTTTGTAGATAAGAAGGGTCCTTGGCTGCAGGACTTTGCACTTGCACTCTCAGACAACCTGCGCTTCCGGCTAGTGACGTTGCCACTTGCAATCTTTTTTTATGGGTTTCTTATTTGTATTCTATTTATTTATTATTTAGTAAATTATTTTATTTATTATTTTGTATTGAATCGCTCAACATTTTACAACAGTAGCCAGGTGGTGAAGACAAGAAAAATGAAACTAAATTGCAATGTTCACCTGCATGCTACCTGCGATGTCACTTGCAATCGACACAAAATACAGCATGTTGCCATTGGAGACAAGATGCTGTGGTGGTTAAACGATTAAAACTAATTAGTACCATAATTTACAGGGTCCTGCAAGTCATCTGTAGGAGAAAAAGGTGACGTCTAGGGGGTGACCTGTAGGAGAAAAAAGACAAGACCTTCAAATCCTTGACCCACTAGAACATCAGAATATGAACGCAATGCGCAAAGTCTCTACTTAAGGGTTTTTCTCCCGTAGAAAACCATAAACACTTAATATTGCTTAATGAATTAAGATATATCAAATTTGATATACAGTTTATTAATATGTATAGTGTTTTCCAAAACGTGGCATAATGGAATAAGATGATAAAGACCAAATTCAGTAACTTAAGTCTTATAGTTGATGCAAACTATACAGACAGATTTGAATGCGCAGCGCATTAAGAAATGTATCAGGAAGTGATAGGACCAACCCATACAGGCAAGCAGACGAAGCCCAGAACATAATGCCTTAAATTGCACGTTAAAGTTCCCCATTAGAATGCAAAAATCACTTTTTTAAGGTGTTTGAAACACAGTTGTGTGGCCACAGGGTGTGAAACACAACAAGACTATAAACGGTAAACAATTCCACTCAATCATTGTTTATAATTTAAAGAGGGACCATACTTCAATGCATCGTATAAATGTCCAGCTTCATGGTGACAAAGTAAGCATCACGCGATCATATTTTGTTTTCCAAAAGAGCTATTTCTTGTAAGGCTAATGCTGCTAAAGCTACCATTGTCTCTGCCTCGCTTTCAATTAAATACCACCGTGCTACCAGCATGTTACGTACTTAAATAGGAATGTGGTAGCGTTAAAAATTGCATTTTGTCAGCAATATTATTAACATAGCCTACACTTAACACTGGTGGCGCCCGTGAGCATGAGCTCTTCGAGAAGCGCGCCTGGCTGCAGCCCTACCCAAAATTGAGAGCATACTCTGAGAGTTGGTCTGATCTTCTTCTATGGAGCATACACTTGACAGGAAATGTGTGCATAGCTGGTGTAGGGCCGAATATATTGTTTAAAAAGCTAAAAAGCGGCTGTGCAGTTTTGCAGTATGCTTTCATTATAATGCACACAAGAAGAAAAAAACATAAAGCCTCCGCGTAACTTCGCTTACAACCCTGAAATCATTGTATTTGCTAAATTAAGCTGGTCTTTGATACATCAGATAAAATAAACCTACTATGCATTTTGGTAAAATGGGTTGGGCTGATTATCCACTGATGGGAGGACTGAACTTCTCAGATAGAAGAATGAATTATGAATTAAATAATTTTTGAAGGTTTATTGTCGCATATCATCAGAGTAGCAGAGAAATGAAATGAAAAAGGATGTATCACTATTGTTTTTAATTTATACAGCATGACAAGATAATTATTATTATAATTATCTCGTCATGCAGTTGACAAATGGCACCGCGGCCAGGCTATTCACTAGCCAGGACCGCGCCACAAACAAGCCATAGAAGCTGTTAGCTGAAATAGGGAGTTGGGGAAGAGTAGAAAGAGGATGAAGTGGTCGAGGGAATGGGATGATGGTCAGGTTGATCAGGGCATCTAGAATTGATGGCTCAGCCCGAGACTCAGGGTGGGGGGAGTACCATCTCTAGCATATGGCCCCAGGCCAGACAATTAGGACCCCTGTGCTGGGAAGAGCTGATTTAAGTGTGAGCTCAGGAATGCCTGGATCACACGGAGAGGATGAGGCTGTATTTAGGCTCGTGGCTAGAGGAAGTCAATCTATGTTCTTGTTTCTCGTGAAGCCTCATTAGCAGGAATGTGCGAACGATGAGAGAAGGGCAATCGTGTGAGCAGAAAGTGGTTATTCATATGAGTAGCTGATCCCTGCCAAGTAGGTTAAGAAATGCACGGGGATCTTTATAAATAGGAAATGAACGTAAGATAATAAGCAGTGAATGGACGCGGGTTGGTTGGATGGGAAAGGAAGCCGGAGACAGTTCCAGCTCGAGAGGTATTCTGGAGATCATGCTTGAGCAAGGCACTATGAATGGCTTCTTTGGGAAGCATGTTTGGTGTTTGATCTGTGGTGGGCTGACTGGTGAGGGGATGCATGTTTTATTCTGGACAAGTCTAACTTCTGGAAATGGGAAATGGAGTATCTGGGTATCGGTTACCAGGATTGAGGAGTCCTGGTATACGAGTTGCTCGGAGGAGGAATTGTTGTTGAGTAGAGATTAAGTGGGCCTATGCATGAATTGTATTAACTGCCAAACATAATCATCCCTGCATATAATCTGATGAGGTAGATTTTGGGCCATTCAATCTCAAAAGGATGGCTGCGACTATGGGATATATTTCCATAATGCTGTGGGAGATCGCTCTTGATTGTGGAACTCGAACCCGGAGGCTGTTCGAATCAACCCAGCAGCCACCATATTAACTGCTGAAGTCTATTTTAGGTGCTGCACGTGTATAGTTGGATGCAGCCGAGATGAGATACACTTTATGGAAAATAAATGTTGTTCCATGATGAGAGGTATGTTGTTGCTGAGGCACTTTCCATTGTATGCTTATCTAATGTGACAGGTAGTATGAGAAGGGGATGGTTGCTGCTTTGAGCAGGAATGCTTTAATGCTATGTAAGGATTTCCGTTGAGGAATTATCTGGCTGGCATTGTTAAGGTGGCCTAGGTGTCCTTGTAGCTGATGTGTACTACATCTTGTCTAGTGAAGTGAGGCTCTGGGGCTTCTACTCTGTCACTTCCATAATGGAAGGCAGAGTTCATGTTCAGTGAAAAACGATTGAAAAGCGTAAAAATCCTAATTATTACAAGGCAGCCTAGATGATTGAGGTGCTGTTGCTGCCATCTCTTCCTCTCTAATGCAGGATATTGGCCGGCCGGTATGTCAATGATTTAAGAAAGGTTAATGTTTACTGAGGAGCATTTCTATTGGCATTGGAATTACTGGAGGGGATGGGGCTGTGCAGCAGATAGCTGTAGTTGCATGGCAAAGTGTTGAGTTTAAGGGGGGTGCTGTGTAATTGGAGCATGCCTGAAGCTGGATGTGAGGGGGCTCCACAAGTTCGTCGTAATCGGGATGTTTAAATTCAAAATATCAGGAAGCAGAGTCTCAGGGTGTGGAGAGGGCTACCTGAATGACCCTTGGTTGGATGCTGTAGACAACCTGCTGCTCGAATTATTTGTGAGCATAGAGCTACTGAAACAGAAAGGTGAATGGACTGCTGGAGCTGGCCAAGTAGGTGGTGTCGCTATGGTTAAGTATGTACCTGTGGCGGAATTTGAAGGTATTGATGGCAGACAGTGATAGAGGCCACGATAGGCCGGGCGGGGATAGAGGCTACGATAGGCCATACTGAGAGTTAGGCCACGAGAGTCTGGATAGAAGACACGATAGGCCGGGCGGGGATAGAGGCCACGATAGGCCATACTGAGAGTTAGGCCATGATAAGCCAGACAGTGATAGAGGACAGATAGGCCATACTGAGAGTTAGGCCATGATACCACAACAGTGAAAACAACCACCAGCCCACAATGGGCGCATTTTTTTTTTTTACCAGAGGAATGGAATTGGAGGTTGGAGAAGTCCTGGCTGGCCCACGTGAGGTTGGGTCCCTTGGGGCACTGGATGAGGCATCTGGACTGCCGAAGTAGCTGTTTGAATCATTAGGGAACTGGGAGGCGTATGCTGTAAACGGCTGAAGGAATGGTGGAAGAATGGATGTTGGGATGAAAGGATGTCTTTGAGTGGGGGAGTGGGCTATAGATAATTATTAGAAAACATGGAGCCGTATTGCTGATTGTTTGTTTATTTACTTATTAAGCCATACCAGCATATGTGGCTATATTTCATGGTGAAATCAGTAAATACATAACTCAATCCGTACACATGTCTGTAATACGAAGTATTACAGTCAAGGGGGAATGCTATAATGTTCAATTTAACCAGCCCTTTTTTCCTTTGGCCTAATAATAATTCTCTATAATCAGCTGAAGGGAAGGGTATAGGAATGGATGTTTGTGAGTGGAGTTTTATGAGCAAACTGTGAGCATAGAGAAGTGAAGAATTTTGGGAGAGATCAGATTGCGCGAGTGCAGGTGGAATTACGTCTTGCCTGCCGCTAGAGGGAGCTGCTGTCTGATGCTTTGGGGGGATAATTCATCGTGACAATCACGTGGGATGGAGAGGACTCCCTGGGAGTTGCCGGAAGTGCTGAGGGCTCAAATGTTTGTCATGACAGAGGGTTTTAGTTTGGTACGGAATATAGTTGAAGATAACTGTTTGTTATTTGCAACGATTGAAGTGGACTACCTTGGATTTAAGTGCGTGTTGAAGGCGACCCATGGTTCAGTTGTCCTCGGCTCTGGATTCTGAAAGACGTGCAATGGGAGCGCTTAGGAAGCGTCAGAGAAGCGTCTCGCGAGGGGAGTGAAAATTCAGTTTCTGCGTCCACCACGCAAACGATGATGGCGATCTCGGCCCGCGGATCCCACTGACGGAGAGGTTGGAGACTGGGAACAGCTCAGAGTCCTCCCAGGATGAGCCTGGGAGAAGACACTCGTGGTCCGGAATGTGCTCAGAAAGAGACTGCGATCGGGACAATGAGAGGTGATCCTCAAGTGTCGCCAGTGACATTGAATCGAACAGAGTGCCGTCCAGGCCAGGTGAGTCCATCTGTCCTTCGAGAGAATGAGACTAGCAGTATGGTATGAGGCGGCCCGATATATATGGAGGTTTCAGGAAGTCAGGTGATTGACCAATTAACTCCATGAGTTTCTGTTTTGGGATGCTTTTGTTTTACAGTTGAAATTCTGCAATGTAGTAAAAAGAAAATTTAAGTCGCATAAAAATTTAAATGGCACACAGCAAAGCATGCCCCCCTCTAATTTCTAATTTCAGGAAAATATGCTGCTCCTCACATTGGCTGAAGTTTTAAGAAATCGAGAAACTTTTTATTTCTACCGCCAGTGATGATTCCAGAAATTATATGCCTGTAATCTGTTAAGCATAGTAAATTCAACACAATTTCTCAAGCCATCATGCTCTTATTTTAGTGCAGTCGCCTCAGCCAGTTGTCTCAAGTGTCAAATACTTTCACGTTAAGCACTTTAGAATGTCCCAGTGATTCATTTGTGAATTCGACTGGTCCAGGAGATTAAACTTGCAGCAGCTAACATCTCGTGATTCAATAAATCAGACATTGTGAGTTAAGTTAACAATAAACAACTGTGCATTATAATGAAGGCTTTGTAAAACTGCACAGGGTTTTTAGTTTTTAAACAACATACTCTGTCCTACACTAACCATGCACACATTTCCTATCATGTATGTCTATGAAAGACGATCGAACCAATCAGAAAAGCCTGCTGTTTAAGGTGTGGGCTGCATCTGGGGCGGGGGCTACATGTGCAGCCCTGCCCCAGATGCACCCCACGCCTCAATCTGCAGGCTGCAGCCGGGTGTACTTAATCTCTTCTGAGAAGGGAGCAGGGTTGCCAGGTTTTCGCAACAAAACCCTCCAATGGACATGAAAAGCAATTCGTGGCAACAGTGTTAAAGTGTTGACTTGGCAACACTGGAAGGGAGGCGAGAACACCAACTCATTTTTATTTAAAGGGGACATACACTTAAACCGAGCATTTTGGCTCAGACCCCAAAAGTGGCAATTTCAACAAGCTATAAAAAATGATCTGTGGGGTATTTTGAGATAAAACTTTGCATACCCACTCTGGGGACATCAGAGAACATTTTAAAATATTGTATCAATGCATTCTAGGGCACCTGTAAATGTTTTCCTCCCATAGAAAATTACAAATAAAAGACGTAATATAGCTTAATGAACAAAGATCATGATATAAAAAAGGCTGTAGTTTACTCTAAGGAAAAACCCTTAACACACGAAACTTTGCGCATTGTGTTTATTTTGGGCTCTGCCTGTCTGTACACATTAGTTATGTTTTAATGATGAGGAGGAGTAATCTATCATCTTAGTCTGTTATTATGATGCGTTTTGCACTATAGGAGGGAAACGCTATATACATAGGTTATACATATAAATATACATTATATTGACAAACTGCCTATCGAATTTGATCTATCTTAATACATTAAGCCTTAGTGTTTATGGTTTTCTACGGGAGGAAAACAATAAATGAGAGATTGCGCATTGTGTTCATACTATGCTGTTCTGAGGTCACGGATTGGTGGGTCTTGTCCTTTTCTTCTACAGATGACTTGCAGGAGCCTGTTCGTTATGGTACTAATTAGTTTTAATCGTTTAACCACCACAGCGTCTTGTTTCCAGTGGCAACAAGCACAATTTGTGTCGATTGCAAGTCAAGTAGCAAAAAGTGAAAATCGCAAGTCGCAGGTGAAAGTTACACTGTCATTTAGTTTATTTTTTCTTGTCTTCACCACCTGGCCACTGTTGTAAAAATGTTGAACGATTCAATTAAAAAAAAATTGGGCCAAGGTTGCGCTTTCCTTATATTTATTTTTATAGTTATCAGCTTTGGTGTGAATGAGCCTTAACTGTCTGTCTTAAACAGCTCCTTAGTTCAGTAGGTCTAGGAGTTAGCCATTTCTAGAGCTGTATTATTGCCCAGTGTATTGAACTTTGGCTTCCTAAAAAAATCATATAATGCACTGTAAAAACTTAGAGGAACTATTCCTTTTTTTTCTTTTCAGTTTTGAGCTAACAAAACAGGGTAAGAATGGCAACTTTGTGACAGTTACAATAGAGATATATAATAAATACTAAGGACATCTGCAAACAATTTACTACATATTTAATTTATGTAGACTTTAACAGCTGAAAAAAATCTTTATTTATTTTTCATCAGGGAAAATAAAGGACATTGGAACAGCAAGAATCAGGCCAGGTTAACACCTGCAAAAGGATAAAGACTTAAAATGAATAATATATTTCACAAACTCCATGTTGAAGGCAAGCACCTCAATAAACTTGGAGCTGCAGATGTTCTTCAGATAACTGAACATTCATTACAGTCCCATGAGTTTTATTCTGAAGAGGAGCTGATTCAGACTTTCATACAAAAACTACTGATGATGAACTACAGAGCAAGATACATTAAAACTAAAGAGTCCAACGAACAGGATCAAACACAACAAACAGACAACGATTTATCTGAAGAAGAGAGTGATATTTTTGATGATGTTTTCGGAAACATCTCTCCATCAGAAAAAGCATCAAGTCAGTCTGATCCTGTTCACCCAATGGATGTTCAGATGGCCGTGTTTCATTGTGCTGATGGTTTCCTGAAGCAGCTGATGGTGACTAAACTGTCCCAATGTCAGTACGCTCTGCCTCTGCTGGTTCCTGATCCACTCACACAACAGATTGAGTTTCCTCTCTGGACATTCAGACAAATCAGCAAGAGCTGGAAGATGAGAAACACAGACAATGAAATCATCAGTCAAAACCAGATGGTCTACAAGGCAGAAACTCCAATGGTGTGTTTCTTCAGGTTTGGCTCTGTGTCTTCATCCAAGTCTCAGCTGATGAACAGTCTGATCAATGAGAAACACAACACGTTCTTCCACAGGAACTGCCCAGGCAGCAGCAGAACCAGAGAGCTGATGGATGGAGTGGTGGAGATCGCCTGGTACTGTCCATCTGGATCATATGATGATAAATTCACTGACTGTGTTGCATTCTGTAATCTACACGGTGATGCAGGAAAACATGAGAAACAGCTGCAGATCCTCACTGAAATGTCCTCAGTAAACGTTGTTCTTCTATCAAAACTGGACAGGAATGACAAACATGCAGCAAAGATCCAAAACCTGTACAAGGACAGAAAGCCACTCATTAGTCTTTTAGATGATAATGATTCTTCTGTAATTAAGACAAAGAAAGGAAAATTCAAAATTGGTCTGAAATGCAGAAGTCATTCAGATGTATCTGAAGAACTCAGAAAAGCTATAAATGATTGTCTCAAAGAATCGTCTTCCACTTTCAGACTTGAAGATGTATCCCAACACTCAGATATCAGAGTAGATGAGAAAGATGATGATGACTGCAGGAGAGGAAGAGAAGCAGCACAGGAGATGATGAGTTTGCTAAAGAAGAAAGAGCTGAGAAACATCAAAGAATCATTTCTGCCTCATCAGGGGAAACTGTGGCATCAGTGGTGTCAGAAAAACAAAGAACTACATCGACCTCAAGGAGAAAAGATTGAAATGGAAATAAGTAGAAAAAAAACACAAATGAAAAAAATCCGCAAACAGCAGCATGAATTTGATATCAGTAATTTTATGATGTTGATGATGTGCTCATTTGATAAACTTGAGAAGATGTTTTTTCTCAAATGGCTCAGATTTCTCCTGGATGAGCATACATCAGCTGATATTTCTGCTCTACACCACAAGTATCATGAAAAGTGGTCAACACTCTTACAACTGAAAGAGAAACATGATAAGTCAGAACAACTTGAAACGGAACAAACAGAACTTGAAACAATATCTGAGGAACTTCAGGCTGCAACCTTTGGTTTGGAGCACATCATGAGGGAGATCGGTAAGATCTATGAATCATGTTCATCTGTAAAGAAGAACAAGAAAGACCTGAAAGACTTCTCTTCTCTCCCAAGTCTCGCAGCAGAGATGATGATCTCTGGATTTCCACTGGAGCTGATGGATGGAGATGCTGCTCATGTTCCTGTGATCTGGATCTCTGCTGTACTAGATGAACTCATAAAGAAACTGGGAGACCAGAGAGTATTTGTGCTGTCAGTTTTAGGGATTCAGAGCTCTGGGAAATCCACCATGCTGAATGCCATGTTTGGACTCCAGTTTGCCGTCAGTGCTGGCAGATGCACCAGAGGAGCTTTCATGCAGCTGGTCAGAAGCTCAGACGAGATGAAAACACAGATGAACTTTGACTATATTCTGGTTGTTGATACTGAGGGGCTTCGTGCTCTAGAACTGGCTGGAAGATCAACAAGACATCATGACAATGAATTTGCCACATTTGTTATTGGTCTTGGGAATCTAACACTGATCAACATTTTTGGAGAAAACACAGCTGAGATGCAGGACATTCTTCAGATTGTTGTTCAGGCCTTCATGAGGATGAAGAAGGTCAGACTGAATCCCAGCTGTGTGTTTGTGCATCAGAACGTTTCAGATGTCGCAGCTAGAGAAAAAACCATGGAGGCAAGAAGACAACTGCTGGAGAAACTAGATGAGATGACAAAACTCGCTGCTAAAGAGGAAGGCTGTGATGCAGAATGCTTCAGTGATGTCATTAAATTTGATGTTCAGAATGATGTGAAGTATTTTGCTCATCTCTGGGAGGGAAACCCACCCATGGCACCACCAAACCCAAACTATTGTGAGAATATTCAAGAACTAAAGAAATATATTATGTCTCATGCCTCAAAATCACATAGAATGCTGCTGAAAGACTTCAAAATTCATATTAAAGATCTCTGGGAGGGTTTACTAAATGAACAATTTGTCTTCAGCTTCAGAAACTCTCTGGAGATTTCAGTCTACAGGAAATTGGAGACTGAATACAGCAAGTGGTCCTGGAGTCTTCAAAATGCCATGCTCAAAATTGAGAATAAACTACACAACAAAATACAAAATGAAGCAATTCATGAAGTTGAAGAAACTTATCTTCAAAGAGAACTGAAGAATACAAGTAAAGAAGTGGAAAAATCAATGTCAGAGTTCTTTGAGAAAGACACATATGCAGACATACTGATTCAGTGGAAAACATCCTTTGAAACCAAAATCAAAGAGCTTAAGAAAAAAATTGTGAGGCAAACAGAGAAAAAAATGAATGAGATTCTTCATCAAGACCTTAAGAAAAAACACGATCAGATTACACATCATGAAAACACTCTCTATGAAAAGAGCAAAGAACTTGCCTTAAAACTCAAAGACAAAGCAAAGGATGAAGAAACACTGAAGAAAGAGTTTGATTTGTTTTGGAAAATTAACATCAAGATCATCAGTGACACTCCAGCAATCAGAGACATTGACATAATGAACATAAAAGAAATCCTCAGTGACAAAAAAGATGAGTACTATAGTATTTTCCAGAAATACTGTCATGGAGCAACATCTGCTGCTATTTTAGGTGAGATCATCTGTGAGAAACTTAAAGAGCCCATTGAGCAGAGTGTCTACAAGAACACCGCTAGAGATCTGACAGATGAAATTAGATCAAACTGTGAATCACTGAATGGAAGCAGATCAAATCTGGAACAACATATCCTGAAGACACTGGCAGAAGAGGAGGATTTTGACAAATACATGGATTACATTAAAACTCCCAGAAATCACTTCAAGAGATTTATCAGAGATGAAGTCAGTCGGTACATCACTGATCAGTTCAGTGTCAGTGTTTTACCCAAGATGGAGAAGAACATCAAACTCCTGCAGCAGAAGATCATGAAAGCAGCTCATGAATCCACTGAACATGTTCAAGTGAAAAGAGGATATGCTGGCTTGTGGTTGAAGAGTTTCACACAGCAGCTCTCAGATGAGCTGATCTTCTCTGAAAAAGACCTGAGTGGAGTGAAACATGATGATGTTGATGATGTCAACCTTCTAGAAGATGTGATCAGAAAAGAACTTCCTGTTATAATGTCTGACATCAGAAGCAGATTCAACACAGAGACATTTCCAGTAAAGCTGGACTTTAAATTCAGACCAGATGAGCTTCTGATTGATCACCTCTGTCAGTGCTGTTGGGTTCAGTGTCCGTTCTGTAAAGCTATCTGCACCAACACCATAGAAAACCACGATGGAGATCACAGTGTTGCTATCCATCGTAATATTGGACTGAATGGGTGGACTTACAGAAGAACAACAAACTTGTCTATTACAATATGCACATCAGGCGTAGCAAGTGATCGATTTTTTTATGCTAACGCCTCAGATGACAAATTTCCTTGGAGAGATTACAGAAGAGCAGGAGGAGTTTATGCAGACTGGAGCATCACCCCTGACCTCTCTGAACTGCCCTACTGGAAGTGGTTTGTGTGCAGATTCCAGAAAGATCTGGAAAAATACTACAATAAAAAATTTGAAGGGAGTGGTAAGATCCCAGACAACTGGAGAACATTCTCAAAACATGAAGCTGTTGAGACTTTGGAAAAATACATTTAATTAAACAGAAATGTTTCTGCCTGGTCTATGATTCACAGTTTGAAATGAGTTCCTTATTTTTTTAGTTTAGTGATTTTGAAATAAATCAGAAAATATGTAGAGAGATGAGTAAATTTAAAGTAAAGTATTTTAAAGTAAATTAAGTGTTTCAAAAGCCTGAAAATGTTCTTTATATCAGTATATGTGATTTGTCCTCTATAGACAATGTGAAATACTCTTTTAAAAAAGCTGGATTCCAGAATTGTAATCAAGAAAACTAAAATGTGTATCGCTGTAATAGTTTTTTTAAACAGTTTGTTTGCAACAAAGTGGTAGATAAATATGTTATATTGATATTTCCAGAAATAAGTGAATTTCTTTACAAAAATACAGTTTTCATTGAATATTAACTGTGTGGATATTAATTATTGAAGTCTTGGGTTTCTGCACATATATGAATATATATGTCAGTCAAGTCACCTTTATTTCTATAGAACTTTATACAATAAACGTTATCAATACAAACAATACAATTACTTGAGAATCAGAATCAGCATCACAGAGAAAAAAAGGAGCTACCCATTAATAAGGAGCTAACCCTTTAATGGTTTTAAAAGTAAACAGCTGGATTAAAAAATTATACAATTTTTAAGCCAATGCAGTGTTATAGAGAGTATATGTTGTAGTTTAGATACATTTTTAGGATGGAAAAGTGCAGTCCCTTAACAAAAAATAAAATAAAAAATTTATTCAATTGTGTTATTAGAATACTACTTTTAACTAAAATTAAAAAAGCATACTTTCAGTCTACCTTTAATGTACTTCTCTAAAAAATACATTTTATGTATTTCTCAGAAATATACTTTGCACTTAAGTGAAATAAATTGTACTTAAGTATACTTGACTTATATTGACAGTATATTTGCCCTATACTTCTCTGTACTGGTCATTTGATCAAAATATACTTAAAAAGTGTAATTAAGTATTGTAAAATTTATTTGACTGTAGTTAGAGCTGGGTATTAACTGTTTACATGTAATCTGGATTACATAATCAGTTTCCAAAAATTAAGTACTTGTAATTAGATTAAATTAAATTTTTAAATTCTTGTAATCAGACTACTTACTTTTTTATTGATTACATGATTTTAAACTATTCACATAGCAATAAATTACTGTTAATTTATTGATTCTCCCTATTTCCTCTTTTTCATCTTTCTTTCTAAAATAACCTACCACTTCAGAAAGTCTTTGTGTCTTTTGGACATTCACACAAAGACCAGTCACAAGTCAGGTGGCTTTAATTACAAAGAAAATTGACAGGCCGCACAACATTTGACAGCTGGATTTATAAATATAAGTGTTTTCTCCACATTTCAACATTGCATCAAATACTTATGAGCACATAAATATTTAATTTTAATTATCACTCAGTAAGTTATTTTAAAATGTATTACCATATCTTTTAGGGGTGTCACTCCTTTTCTTGACGCATCAATTACAAACCCTGACGATGCATATGCATCGATCTTAGAACATGGATTTTTGAATTGTGAATTGCTGATTTCGGACAGTGATAGATTTAAAATGCAAAGAATTGAATGAATCGCTATTGCGCTTTAATGTTTTCGATATATATACACATTAAATTACTAGAAGCACAAATCAATGGAGACATTGAACAGCATTGTCCGTGCACTCACATCTCTCCTTCACATGCTCCACTTACCACGTGTCACAGGATTGTGTTCACGCTCCATTCACGGCTCTAACTGACACATTTTTTGAGCAGCCAATGTGTGATCTCTCCTTAGTTCTCGTGGCCAGTAATGCTAAAGTAAAGTAGTTTTACCTTTCTGTAGTTTTTCAATGGCTCTCGGTCATGCCATCAACATTACCTGAGCAGTCAAAGGCTGCCCATTTATTGCATGGATGGAGCAAAAACAATATAAGCTTCTAAAGCATTCACACATTTCCTCTGTGTGATAAATGAATTTTAACAATGTTATTAAACCGAATGTATCAAGGAAACCACAGCATTAACAACAACCTTGAGATAAGAGCGCAAGGTTTATCTGTCAATCACATGCAGGAAAGTTGCATTCGTTGCTATAGTAAACAGACATCAGGCATGTTTTCTTTCAGAATCATCATTCGCCGATGAAGAGAAAAAGTTAAATATTAGCATTTTATTTTATGAGAAAGAGTAATTCAGATTTTTTCTGTGCATGTGTACGCCTCTTCTGTGCCAGCAGCGTTGCGCGATGCTCTGTTTTTATTCAAACCAAAGTGTAATGCACGTTAAAAAGTATCCTTGTGGCGCGCTTGGCACAGAAAGGCATACGCTGTCTGCGTACTGCTCCAAGTGCCATAGAAATGGCGCTACGCTGATTTGGAGATTATTTCTGAGGAATTGTTGAATAAAGTCGTTATTTTTGTTTTCTTCGTGTACAAAAAGTATTCTCGTCACTTCATAATGTGACGTTTGAATCACTGATGTCAGATGGACTATTCTGATGATGCTTTTCATACTTTTCTGGATCTTGACACTGTTATTTATTTGGCAGTCTATGGGACAGTCTCAAGCCTACCGGTTTTCATCCAAAATATCTTTAATTGTGTTCCGAAGACAAACTAAGCTTTTATGGGTTTGGAACGACATGGGGGTAAGTGAATAATGACAAAATTTTCATTTTGGGATGGAGTATCCCTTTAAACAGAGAAAGTCAAACTTACGGTCAGTAAACAGATCGTACACCAGAGATCCTTTAGTGGAAAGTGACCATATATTTACCTAGTAACCAAAGGGGAGATTGTTTTTTACCAGAGATGCATTCGACGCTGATCACAGCAAGGTTGGTTAATACTCTGTGATCAACAGTCGTGTGAGCCTCCTCACTGGCGTGGTTTAGATGACCAAAAGACCATGTTGCCATGAGCCATCGATGTTATAACTCTGCCAAGATCCGCGATGTATATATTTCCGACGTGGTATGTATACAATGTCCGAGGGAACATGTAGAGCTGACAGAAGATTAAAGGATGCAAATGGAGTTGAATAAGTTCCACCACGAATACTGGAGCATCGTCCATATACCACAAAATGGTACACAGCAGAAAGGACAACCCAGATATGTAGTTCATCTGCACCCAATAGCTCAGTGATCTTCATAGTTTGATCCCTGTAGAGGTACCATGAAGAAACAGGTCAGTAACCGCCAGGAACACCAAAAACATAAAAAACAAAAACACACATAAACAACCAGTGTACAAACCCACAGAATCAGTGCGGATACACAAATCAGAGTGACTCCTTAAAGGATTAGTTCACTTCTGAATTGAAATTTCCTCATAATTTCCTCACCTCCATGTCATCCAAGATTTTCATGTCTTTCTTTCTCAGATGAAAAGAATTAAGGTTCTTGAGAAAACATTCCAGGGTTTTTCTCTATATAGTGCACTTCATTGGGGTTCACTGGTTGGAAGGTCCAAATTGCAGCTTCAAAGCATTCTACACAATCCCAGATGAGGAATAAGGGTCTTATCTAGCGAAACAACCTGACATTTTCTAAAAAACATTTTTAAAACATTCTTTTTAAAACATACTTTTTTAACTCCTCAACACTCATCTTGTCTAAGCAGCTTTGCGCGCATTCTCGGTTCATGACAGTTATCGGTAAAATACACATATATCTAAAAACCATCCTTCATTTTTCTCCTCCAACTTCAAAATCATTCTAAATTTGTCCTACATCACTGTTTTTAAAGTTTTTGCAAAGAGGCGCTTGACATTCTTTGCATGTTCACATTTAAACACTGGGTCGGTACTTCTGCAGCAATGTAGGACAATTTTGGAAGTTGAGGAGAGAAAATGAGATGGGAGTTTTACTCGACCTACCCTGTTTCAAACGAAACTGCACAGAGTATGCATGCGAGAAAAAACTTAATTTCTTTTCGACTGAAGAAAGAAAGACATGAACATCTTGGATGACATGGGGGTAATTTTTTTAAAATTCCCTACCTGAGCAGCGGCAGCTAATTTAGAAGTACAAAATTTTTTTAAAATTCCCTACCTGAGCAGCGGCAGCTAATATGCATAATCGTTCACCTGGAAGTCTCTACGTAAATAGAAAGATAGATAGATTAGAAATATTAGATATATGAGTTTGAATGAGTTTAAAATGGATTGAAATAGTACATAGAAGAGAGGAAGCTTGATTGAGACTAATGGGCTTCAGTTTGTTTACATTGGAATTTTGACAGTTGGAGTTTGAATAGTCTTGGCTCATATGAACATTCCGTCAATGAATGTCTATCTGAATTTTTTATAAAAACTATAAGTCAGATCAGTCTGAAAAGACATAGCACTGAAGAGGTGGGCTGATTTTGGTGGTTCTAGCTTGAAGCTCTAGGAGGAGTAGCTTTGCAGAAATTTAGTCTAAAGCCTGATTCGGACGGTAATTGTTTCTCATATGGATGTCTGTAAAAATACATTTACATAACACTTCAGTGATAAAACTCATTTCCTTTATTATGTGTTTATAGTTGTACAGTAACAAAACCGTGGTACAGGTGTCCCATAGCAGTATACACTGTCATCCATCATACAGTCCATCATACAGTTATACAATGATAGTTCAAGGGTTGAATGAAGGGCAATAGCACCAGTCCAAACAAAAAGAAATCAAGAAATAAAGACAATCAACATACTTTCTCAAGGAAATTCCAAGAGGGGACCAAATACGGCCAAAAGTCATTAGACTTCCAGTTATACTGTCTGCCAGGTTAGTTTTCCCTATAAGGTAGATATATGGCGGCTTGACTCAGCCGCTTGTGGCGGGAGGCATGACAGTGGATTTTGGCAAAAAGTGTGCATTTTCTTGCCAAGGGTGCAAAAATGTAACTTACATTCTCTGATAGTGGTTGAGATGTAATTCAGCTTTACAGTTCAAAGAGATGGAATACTTTGGGATAAAACAAAAGATTTGCAATAATCTTCTGAACAGCTTTATGTATCTCTTTCCAGTAAGTCTTGATCATATCACAGTCCCAAAACACATGCATGACCGTACCAATATTAGACTTACATTTGAAACACAGTTGGGAAGCATTAGGAAAGATCTTGTGGAGGCGAACCGGCGTTAAATAAGTCCTGTAAATGAACTTGAAGAACAGGCCGAAAATCTTTTTCCCATACTAGTTTCAAAGAGATCTAAGTGTATTCTTTCGTCCTTTAGATGTGATTCCAGAAAATGTCGTAGTTGCAAAAATTTTTAGAAATCCTTATTAGGTAAATTAAATTCCTGTTTTAACAATTGAAAAATTTGAGATGGCCCTTGTGAAATATCTGGCCCAGCTCCAAATTCCCCCCTCAATCTCAAGAACGAAAGACCAATGTTCTGGATAGCAGGGGGTAGATCAGGGTTGAATTAAATTATTGATGATTTTAAAGATGGGATGCTTGGAATGTTCAAATACTTTAAAATATCTTTCCATGCTAGGAGAGTGTTTGATACCGAAAAAATATTAGACACTGATTCAATTTTATGTACGTTGTAAATAAATGGTAGAATTTTTTAACAAATTTGGAAAACATCTCAAAGCCTCAATCCCTACCACTGTGGAGTCCATTCTATTTAGAAACCAATTGATCATCTTTTTAATCTGGAAGTGGATTAAAGAAAATATAACTGCCGGAAGTGAGGGAGTGCGACCCCTCCCTAGATTCTCACAGTTTTCAGTAAAATAGAAAATTTGATTCCTAGAGCTTTTTTATTTCCAGATAGGTTTTGATATAATGTCGATTTAAGGTACCACCCAAAGAAAACAGCGGATTAAATAACAGGGCAGATTTTTGAAAAATAAAAGTTTAACCTAGTTAAGATGTTCTATCTTTGTGACGTTAATCTTGCCCAAAAAAGAAATAAGGGAAGTTTGACCAGTCGGACAGGTCCCCCAGTGACAAATTTTGGTAACTAATGGGGTGCTTGTCTGCTTTGAATAAATCACACAAATTGGGTGTAATGATACATTCCTAAATGTTGAAAACCTGAGGGAGCAGGTAGAGAACAGAGCCAGCAACTAGGGGGGAGCATACAGGTACTCAGGGCCTGAAGATGTATTTAGATTAACTTTATACCTAGAGAAAGTACTGTATTCTCTAATATGTCCCGAGAAAGAAAAGTGTTAATGGAGATCTCTGTATATTTTAAAATATAATAACACATCATCAGCATGATTAATAAAATTATGCTCTTCTGAGTCTACTCTGATACCCTGTATATTAGTATTGGCCCTCATTGCCACAGCCAGAGGCTCAATTACCAAAGAAAATAAAAGAGGTTGGGAATAAAAGAGTTTAATCAAATTAATAAAATTGTGCCCTAAATTTATCTTCTCTTAACATATAATAAAAAGAAAAGGAAGCTACTCCACCCTATCAGATGCCTTTTTAAACATCAAGTGAAACAATTAATGTGCAGGATCCTTGAGTGCGTAGGTACATAATCTAGAATATTCATTAATCTCACGGATATTATCAGAACCATATCTAGATTTTTATAAACCCGGTCTGATCAAGGGAAATGATGAAGAGGAAGATGGATTGAAGCATCGGCGGGGAACCACATCTGGGCCTGGGGCTTTGCCTGATGGCATGGACTGAATAGCTTGCCATATTTCCTCTTTAGTGAAGGGGCGTTTAAAATAACTCTGTTTGTTTCAGAAACAACAGGAAGAGAAAAATTACACAGATAATCTGATTAAACAACAGCCTTCAGCTTTGTATAAAGTCCTGTAAAAATCAGAAAAAGTATTGTTAATTGTCTGAGGATCAAAAGAGACCTTGCCTTCTGGAGTCCTGATTGCCTTTATAACTCTTTCTTGTTGTGTTTTTTAAGTTGTTGTGCAAGTAAGCTACTAGGTTTATTTCGAGGTAAGTAATATTTTGCTTACTAAAAACAATAATTTTTGATATGCTTTCCATTAGTCTAAATTTAATTTTGCTGCTTACTCTGTTTAAGCTTTGGAATCCAATTCAGGTGGGATACGTTGTTTGTTTGTATTGCGTTTTCTGGGTGAATCACTTGAGTCTCTAATTCCTTCCTTTTTGGTCTTGAGTTTACTCACTAAGAGAGAAGAATAAGGAGATAATGTGGCTATAACACACAGCTTTTAGTAGCATCCCACTTTAGCCAGCTGAAAGAAACTTGAGGACTGTGGTTTTTCCTGCGAGTACTGAACTGTACTCTGTTTTAGGAATAGACAGCAACTATCATTATTCAAATGTGTGAAGCAATTAAACTTCCGAAGTAATTAGATTTAGGGATGAATAAATTGATATCAAAGTCTAAATATACAGGGCTGTGGTCGGACAAAGCAATAGGGCCAATAATTAAAATGACTGAGCCCAATGATTAAAAATATATATATATAATAATAATAATAAATAAAAAAGGGGGTACAGGAAAGGAAAAACTGAGACTACAACATCTAGATCCCCTTCCAAAAAAAAGACAGTGATCCAAGGTAGTGAATATTACAAGCAGCAAAAAGTAGCAACAAAAGTAACCTTAATAAAATAAATAAAAAATTTATAAGAAAATAAATAATAAAGTAAATAAAAAAGAAAAACTACCCTTAAAGGGTTAGTTCACCCAAAAATTATGTCATTAATGACTCACCCTCATGTCGTTCCAAACCTGTAAGACCTCCGTTCATCTTGAACACAGTTTAAGATATTTTTAGATTTAGTCCGAGAGCTTTCAGTCCCTCCATTGAAAATGTATGTACGGTATACTGTCCATGTCCAGAAAGGTAATAAAAAAGCATCATCAAAGTAGTCCATGCAGACATCAGAGGGTCCGTTAGAATTTTTTTGAAGCATCGAAAATACAGTTTGTGGTCCAAAAATAGCAAAAAACTATGACATATTCAGCATTGTCTTCTCTTCGGGATTCTGTGGCAGAGCCGTTCACAGCACTGCAGTTTAGTGATATCCGGTTCGCGAGCTAATCACTCGATGTAACCGGATCTTCTTGAACCAGTTCACCAAATCGAACGGAATCGTTTGAAACGGTTCGCATCTAAAATAAGCATTAATCCACAAATGACTTAAGCTGTTAACTTTTTTAACATGGCTGACACTCCCTCTGAGTTCAAATAAACCAATATCCGAGGTAATTCATTTACTCCAAATATTTTACTCGAGCTGAACTGCTGTGAAGAGAAACTGAAGATGAACGACACCGAAATCCAGCCAGATAGCGAACAAAAAGATTGACTGCGTTCTCAGTCAAGAACCGGCTGCATTGGTTTTGGATCACCAGTAGTGATAAGGAAGTTCGGTTCTTTTCCGTGGAACCGGTTCTTTCGGACAGTTCGATCTAATAAACCGGGTTTAAGAAAACGATTCACCAGTTCTTTTTGCGCTTCGACGCAATGACTTCATTGGCGATGATTGCCCTTGATTCAAGCCTTCGGTTTACCCGCTACCATAACATTAGCACAGAATCAGTTCAGAATCAATCATCAAGAGAACCAGTTCGGTTCACACGTGCTGTGTGTCAGTCTGCTTCACGCTGAAACATGCATGCGCAGTATCATCAGCTCCTCGGTTCTCGAATCGGACGCGTCCGACAGAAACGGTTCTTGACTCGAGAATGAGTCAATCTTTCTTTCGAGTATCTGGCTCTGGTCGGTTTCATCTTCAGTTCTCTCTTCACAGCAGTTCAGTCAGTGTACTGTTTAAGTAAATGAATTACTCCGGGATATTGGTTTATTTGAACTCAGAGGGAGTGTCAGCCATGTTAAAAAAGTTAAGTCATTTGTGGATTAATGCTTATTGTAGACGCGAACCGTTTCAAACAATTCCGTTCGATTTGGTGAACTGGTTTAAGAAGATCCGGTTACATCGAGTGATTCGTTCGCGAACCGGATATCACTAAACTGCAGTGCTATGAATTATTACACAACAGACACGGAAGAGAAGACAATGCTGAATAAAGTCGTAGTTTTTGCTATTTTTGGACCAAAATGTATTTACGATGCTTCAAAAAATTCTAACGGACCCTCTGATGTCACATGGACTACTTTGAAGATGCTTTTATTACCTTTCTGGACATGGACAGTATACCGATTTTCAATGGAGGGACAAAAAGCTCTCGGACTAAATCTAAAATATCTTAAACTGTGTTCCGAAGATGAACGGAGGTCTTACAGGTTTGGAACGATATGAGGGTGAGTCATTAATGACATAATTTTAATATTTGGGTGAACTAACCCTTTAATCACTTACAAGTCTGGCGGGTTCAGAAGAGAAAAAAAAAGAATCCTCCGAAAAATATAGCGTATATTACAGATGAAGATGAAAAAAATTATCTGTCCATAAAAACTTTAGCCGAGTTCAGACCAGTTCGGATCATCAAAGAAGCGGATCTGTCCCAGGTGTAAGCATCTTAACCGAGCAGGGTAGGCGAATCCGCGATATATGCCACGGGAGACCATGATCTTGACCACTGAGGTGAACTCACGACATTTCTGCAGGACACTTGTAGATAGGTCTGAGTAAAACCGAAGCTCTGTGCCATCATGAATAATTTTCTTCTTCAACGCTGCCCTCAGAATAGTTTCCGTTTTCTGTAAACCGCAAAAAGCGAATCAGAACACTCCTTGGGGGTGAATTCGGATTACTAGGCGCAAAAGTAGGAGATCTGTGGGCCCGTTCAATATCCAGTGTGAGAGAGTCTGCAGGCAGGTCTAGCCATTTGGGAATAGAGGAACGGAGAAATGACACGAGTGGACTGGAACCTTCCGCTCTTTCTGGTAGGCCAACTATTCTCAAATTTCTTCGTCGACCTCTGTTCTCTAAATCGTCCACTTTTGACTGAAGTTGTTCCACTTTGGTAAGTAAATTAGCAAGTTGACTCTCGGACACTGCCACTGAGTCTTCTGCAGAAGCCCTTCAGCTTCTGTTAAACGGGTCTAAATACCGTCAATCCTCTCAGTAAGAGCCGCAAACGAAATTCTGTAGAGAGGAGACAGATCAATAGGATACTTGCGTAACCCCGGTTCTCTGATAGCATTAAGCAGTGAGTGTGTCCCTCCCCAGGATATGCCCCTTCATGCGTATTCCCTCAGAAGCCCACCATTACTTGCAAACCCCACTCAGTTGAGAAGTCATGATCGCTATTCGCGTCAGGGAGTGGCTCCTCCTCTCCGGTATAAAGCGAGCGACGCAACGCCACATTACGACGATCAAAACAAGCACACCTCTTCCTCGCTTCACACAGCAAGGAGGTGTTCTGGTGAGATAGCTCACTTAATGCTATCAGAGAACCGGGGTTACGCAAGTAACCTATTGTTCTCTTTCAAGCATACGTTTTGGTGTCTCACTATGGGATGTCCTAACTCCTTGCCTCCACTATCCAGTGGGATAAACGCTGTTTAGTAATCGGCTTCCCTATACGTGGCTTCGCCCAAGACACAAACAGCTGCTCACTCTCTCTGAACCCTTTAGTCCTCTCAGTGTAAATGCACAAAGCACGCACCGGACATAACGTATTCAAGCCTTTGCTGTTCTGCTGAAGCAAAAGGCGGTGGGTTTAAGCTTCCTCTTAGCAGAGAGGAACAATAGAATTGACCACCTTGGGCATAAAAACAGGATTAGGTTTCAAAAGCACCCCTGCGTCCCCCTGGCATAAATTCCATGCGTTACGCTGAATTCACAGAAAGTGCGTGAATTTCACTTACGCTGCTTCGCTGAAGCCAAAGCTAACACCAGCGCCGTCTTAAACGACAATAATTTCAGGTAAGCTTTGTCCAGTGGCTCAAATGGAGACACAGAAAGTGCATCAAGCACCAGAACCAGATCCCATGACGGAGAGATCGGTTTTGAAACTGGCAAAGCGCGACGCGCACCCTTCATAAACCGGCATACCAAAGGGTGCTGCCCCACAGTTTTGTTATCAAAACCTACATGACAGGCAGATATTGCGGCAAGAAACACCTTTATTGTTGAGAATGCCTTACCTGATCTATCATATCCTGCAGAAGCAACAAGGATAACTGCCGCTGAATACTGAAAGGGGATTACATGTCTAGCCGCACACCAACGCTCAAACACGCCCCATTTACATTCATAGAGTGACCGAGTGGACAGGGCCCTGGAATTCTGTATAGTTCTGATGACCCTGTCTGGCAGACCAGCGGCATTCATATTTAGCCACTCACTGGCCAGGCCCACAGTGCCAGGCATTCTGGATGAGGATGAAATATCCCCCCCCCCCCACCTGTGACAGCAGATCCCTGCGCAGTGGCAGGGACCATGGCTCTGCATACAGCATATGTATGATCTCCGCCAGCCAAAATTTCCCTGGCCACCGCGGAGCTTCCACTCTCCATAAAGGGGATTTCCCCTGGACAGCATATCCGCACCCCGGTTCATTAGGCTTTGTACGTGTGTCGCTCTCAGGGATAAAAGACTGGCATTGCTCCACAAAATCAGTTTGCGTGCCAACGTGTAAAGGGAGTGATCTGAGACCTCCCTGTCTGTTTATGTATGCCACAACTGTAGTGTTGTCCGTTCTCACGAGAACATGATGTCCTTTCAGAAAAGGAAGAAAATGCTTCAACGTTAGAAAGACGGCCAGCATTTCCAAGTAGTTTATGTGACAGTGGCTCAGATGGGGACCCCATCTCTCCCGTTCATTGCCCTGCCCTCGTGAATGCCCCCCCAACCGGACAACGACGCGTCCGTCGTTATGACCTTCCTGGTCTGGACAAGGCCCATCGGTACCCCTTGTACCAGAAAGCACGGGTGCCGCCAGTGACGCAGTGCCAAGACTGCCGCGGACGTCACTCTCACTCTCCTCCGGGAGTGCCGTAACGGGTCTAGTCTCAGAGAAGCTACCCAGCGTTGAAACTCTCTCATAAATAGTCTGCCTAAGGAAATGACTATAAGAGCTGAGGCCATCAGACCTAATAGTCTGAGGCATGTGCGAAAAGAAACATTATTCCCTAACCGAAATTCGGCCAGGCATTTTGTAAATTTTATTACTCCCTCCTCTGACAGTTGCATTCTGAATGTCACTGAGTCCAGTAACAACCCCAGATACGTTATTGACTGTTTGGGAACTAAAACACTCTTTTCGGTGTTTAATTTTAATCCCAGTTTTTGTAGATGTACTAGGAGCATGGCTGTGTGATCTCTCACTTTGTGCTCTGATTGAGCCGTCACCAGCCAGTCGTCTATGTAACTAGCGAGATGAATGCCTTTTTCCCTGCTGAGCTAAGGCCACTTCTGTAGATTTCACAAATACCCTCGGACTGAGAGATAGGCTGACGGGAAGGACTAGATATTCGTATGCCACGCCAAGGAATGCAAACCTCAGAAATTTTTCTGTGTGTATATTTTTATGTGAAAATATGCATCTTTCAGGTCGATTGATGTAAACCAATCACCTGGGCGCACCAGTTTCAGAAGTGTAGAATGGGTGAGCATTCTGAACTTGTACTTCCTTAGGTATTTGTTCAGTGCGCAGAGATCTAATATGGGGCGGAGAGCTCGAATCCCTTTTTCGACTAGGAAGTATCTCGAGTAAAACCCATTGTGACTTTCCTCGGGTGGAACCACTCTTGATTGCCTTTTCAGCTTCAACGGTGCAGGTAACTTCGTCCTGAAGAACATGTACTAATGCTCCCCGCACCTGAGAATAAACGATTCCCTTGAACTGCGGGGGAGAAGTGGCAAACTGCAGTCTGTAAACCGCTTTGTACTGTTTTCAGCACCCAATGAGATCGCGCGCATTCTCGCCAATAGTTTATTTGCAGCGCCCGGCCATCGTATGGCCGAGTTGGAAACGGGTTTATGGTCTGTACTGCGCATGCGCGAACACTTAGCACTTGTACAGAGTTTATGTGGCTCACCACCTTCAGTGGAGCGATGACTCCACGAGGTGGTGTTACGTTGTGTTCTGATAAAGTGTTTTGCAACATTTTTGGGGGCATTATGTTTTGTAACATTTGTGGGGGAAACAGTGAAAACTTTATTGAACTTTGAGCATGTAAAGTGCTTGTCAGACTAGTGGGTGGGTGTACACCACTGCATCGCTTCTCGTTCTCTTCACTGCTCTGTCTGGTTTCCCCACAGAACAGCTGTAAACATCTGAACTCATTTTCTGTTGAACGCTGAACAACTGAGGGTCGGGGACTATGAGGGGATCATGGCCAGGCAAGCTAGCTTGGCGTGCTAACCTCTAGAGAACGGCTAACCTCGAAATCGGATGAGGCTTTTTCATGAGAAGAAACAAGCTCCATGCCTTGCTCACATTCAGGATCCGGGACTATCGACCGCCATTTGAGCATGTTTCTGTGCACAAGACATGTACAGAGCAGACCTGGTGTGTGTCTATGCATGAGATCTTGTTCCCGCATGAGCAAAGCCGCTGAGGATCCCCTCGCTAGCCTACGGTAGTCTGCATTGCTGCAGCCATAGCTGCGGTACTGAATGACCCTAACAATGAGCTGGAATGCCGATTGAGGGGTAGGCGAAAGTGGCATGGTGGCCAACAGATCGACTATAAGCACAGTACCAGAATGATAAGCCAGCAACCAGCGTGGAGACTAGTCGATGGCTATCACAGTTGTAGGCTTCTGGTGTGAAGCGAGAAGAGGTTTTTGAATGTCGTAATGACGCTATGCGTCGCTCGTTTTATACCGAGAGGAGGGAGCCACTCCCTGACGAACGTCAGCGACTGCCAGCCAATTGGGCTGGCGTAATGGTATTGGGCTTCTGAGGAATATCTCCGTGAAGGGCATTATCCCATAGTGAGACACCGAAACGTATGCTTGAAAGAGAACCAGCTATTCCCTCCAGCCTATTAGTTATTCCCTCAAGACGTGAACCGTTGGCTCTTATTTCAGAAAGTACCAGCGCCATGTCCGATTGAACTTCTATTGCATTAGCATCTGCTAGCGGCGAGGAATGAGTGGTCTTCTTTTTGTCTTTTTCTTTTGCTTTCTGCGAGCGTGTTGATCCGAAAATCGGAAAATCTTTGTCCAAAGTGGGGTCAGACATGACTGAAGGTCTGTTAAATTATTTAAAACGAAAGATTCAGAGGAAAAAAATGCTAATTAGATGAATAATAGAGTGGACCCGAGTACTCAAGCAGCCATCTCGCTCTGGGTCATCCCCACGCCTAAAAAATATATTAAAAAACACTTAAATAAAATCCCACTGAAAGCGAGCATAGTGAGAACCCAAGTGCAGTTTATTTTCAAGATGCAATCCAAACAGAGACTTGACCAGACTTGACGTGGCATGAACAGACTAGACTTTCCAACTGCATATTACAACATCAATACACGACAGTGAACAAGGCAATGACATGGCTACTTAACAGACAATGATGGACACATGACATGAACAAACCAATGGGGAACAAGGCACGCGACTAACACAACCAATGAAAGACATGAAAACTGATAATCACATGACAAGACAATAAACCAATCAGAACATGACACAATGAACAAGAGGAACCAATAGCATAAAGAAAAGAGGGCAAAGGAAGCATGACAAACAGTATAAATCAAACTACAAAATAAGACATGAAAACCAAGAAGATGAAACAAAACCCCAAACAGACATTACATATCCCCCCTCTATACGGCTCCAGACGCCCAAACAACAAAACCCAAAGTCCAGGAGGGGTAGTGGGAGGAAGGAGGAACAGACCATGGAGCAAAGGGGGACCTGGGCCGTGGAGCAGTGACAGACCATGGAACAGAGGGGGACCTGGGCCATGGAGCAGATCCAGAGCAGTATGGATCCATGGCGGAGCAAGCCTAGCGGGGAGCCATGGCGGAGCAGATACATGGACAGACCATTTGTCTGTGGCAGAACAGGCAGAGAGTTTTGAATGACCTCCGTGGCTGTGACAGGACAGGACAGTGAGTTTGTGAACGGCCTCCGTGGCTGTGACAGGACAGACAGTGAGTTCGTGAACGGCCTCCGTGGCCGTGACAGGACAGGCAGACAGTCTGTGGACTCAGCCTCAAAATGGCGTGACAGGACAGGCAGACAGTTCGTGGACTGCCTCCGTGGCCGTGACAGGACAGGCAGAGAGTTTGTGGACTGCCTCCGTGGCCGCCGCCTCTGGGGGCACAGGAGTGAATTTTCGGTCAGGAGCGACCTCAGGAGCAGACTCGTGGACAGGAGAGATCACCTCAGCACAACATTCAGCAAACACGACCAACATTACTACAACCACTAATGTAACCACAAAAGTCACTGTAACAGCCACTACAACACCAAACACATGCCTAGACACAGGCTCAGGAGAGGCGGCCATGCTGTGACGAGACATCTTGGCCGGGGGATCAGGAGTGGCGGCCATGCTGTGACGAGACTCTGGAGTGGCGGCCATGTCGTGATGAGACCCTGGATGATCAGCAGTGACATGGTGAGACTCTGAATGATCAGTTGAGACATGACGAGACTCTAGAAGTGTGGCCATTTTATAGAGAGACTCTTGTGTAGCAGCCATCTTACAACGGAGCTCTTGAATGGCGGCCATGTTATGAAGAATCTCTTGAGTGACCGGCATGATGTCAGCAGGCACACACTACACAAACATGACCTGAACAAACCCGGAGTAGCAGACATGATGTTAGCGGACTCTGGCTTGGCAGACATGTAATCAGGATTTGACTTGGTAGTCATGATAGGAGAACTGTGACTTAACTGGCATGTGGTGAGCAGGCATGATGTTAGCAGGCGTTGACGTAGCAGGCATGACGTGAGCAGACTCTGGCCTGGCAGGCAAGACGTTAGTCACTCCAGATATGACGGTTGGGGTGTGAAGATGATCTGGTTTGGTGGATACTGTAGAATAGTGGCATTCCTCATCTGCGATCCCCACAGTAAAAGCAGAGCCACTCATCCACAAAGCAAAATTAATGTATTGTTCAAGAGTCCAGTGAGCGGGTCTGACATGGCATTAAACGTGACATTTCTCCAGTTAATCCATTCTGAAAAATATCTTTGAGGGCAATGTCATTAAAGTCCACCTGGTAGCACAGGTCACAAAATTACTCAACATAATCCTCTATGGATCAGTTACCTTGACGTAGTCCAAGGAGGGCAAACGCTGGGTTCATGATTGGTCGTGTATTCTGTAATGGTAAGTCCACTGAAGGCGAGCGTAGAGAGAACCCAAGTGCAGTTTATTTTCAAGGTGCAATCCAAACATCCAAACATAGACTTGACTAGACTTGGCATGGCATGGCATGGCATGGCATGGACAGACTAGATTCACCGACAGCAGGTTACAACATTAATACACAACAGTGAACAAGGCAATGACATGGCTACTTATAACAAATAATGATGGACACATGACATGAACAAACCAATGGGGAACAAGGCACGCGACTAACACAACCAATGAGTAAACAGACCTGATAATCACATGACAAGACAATAAACCAATCAGAACATGACAAAATGAAGAAGAGGAACCAATAGCATAAAGAGGGCAAAGGAAGCATGACACAAACAGCATAAATCAAACTACAAAATAAAAGACATGAAAACAAGAACATGAAACAAAACCCCAAAACAGACATTACAAATACTTATTATTATGTAAAATGTATTCTTATTATTCCAAGCATATTTTATAATATATAAAGTTTTATAATATCCTATTTATTATTTATCATTTAAATCTCCAGTTTAAAATTAGAAAACTATAGGGCGCTATAGTTCAGTATATATCTGTTTATAATAATACACATTTTAAAATAGTACTGCATATCTGCTGCGGCCATAATAAAGACCCATTTCAAATGTTTATGTGCTTTTCTTCTCCTTCTGCTCCCAGTCTGCTGTGGTGGAGCAGTTATGAAGTATTGTTCTTTAAATACTTGCCAGCATTTCAGAAATAAATATGTATGCAAATTACACCAAAGTACAACAATACCTTACGGTGTTCAGGAGTGCTCAAAAAGGGTTTATTTGAAATCGTTTTCTTCTCATAAACTCAGAGATGTGGATTCGGACGGCAAGGAAATTACCACTAAACCTTGGTGTTTGTCAAAAAACAGTAGGTAGTTCGGCCAGGCATTTTTACAGGGGTGGTGTGAGAAAAACACAGACATCCTGGATTCAGATGGCATTAAAATCACCAAATACCCCCTGGAAATGGTGAAAGTCACTTACATCTCCCCTGAGAAACAACTGCCATCAGAACATAACAAAAAAAGAATAATGATAAGCTTAAGTAGCAGATCAGAAGGTTGGCTTTCTTTCTTGTAGCCAATTCAAATTTAGAGATAGGAAAATCATTTATTTTACAAAAAATACATACATATTATTATTGTATTTGACATTTCTGTCACTTCTTACATAAATTTCTGCGTATGCCATGTCATGCCATTGCGTCATTAAACTTACATCTGACTCCATAAAGGAGTGTAATTTTCTGTGTAATTTGTCCCCAGACTAAGCATTTAAAGAATTTAGGGGAAACATTTAAATAATCCTGTGAATGCACTTAAAGAAAACAAAATCAAATAAAAAATAATCTCAAATCAAATCAAACCTAATTTTCAAAAATTTTCAAAAAATCAAATTTTAAAAAAAATTAAAACAAACGAATTGCATCCAACCGCTGTCTACCCAAAGATTCACTTCCCTAATATCTTTGGAAGGCTTATGTCTTTTAAACACATTACTGTCACAGTGTCTGGTTTGTGTTCCCTGGGTGTCCACTAGAGTTCTCACTTCCCTCTTACATCCGTCACCCCCACCTCAGGAACTACATTTCCCACAAGCCTTGTCTGTATTCATCATCACTGTTCATTGTATTCAGCTGTCCCCACTTACATTGTTTGCACCTGTCTATAAATACCTGGTTGTTTTTGTCCATTGTTATGGAGTCCTTTGTTTAATGTCCCCTGCAGTTCATGGTTCCTTGCCCTAGTTTATGTTTCTTGGTTTTGACTGCTTACCTGGATTTTTTACCTTGCCTTTTTAGCTGATTTTGCTTGATTTTGGATTACCCTAATAAAACACTGCAATTGGATCTACCTGTTTGTGTAAAAGGTCGTGGACAGAAGGACTCTGTCATGCCTTTTCAGATCTCAGCAGTGTGGGATTTTCAATCTGTTCCCCAGCCACCATGGAGGCAACGGAGGGGGGAGACTCCTGAACTTAACCACCCTTCGTCCAAAAGAGGGGAGTGAGGTGGGGTGGCCTGGCGCAATTGTTTTCGGACCATGGCAGTCGGGTTGGGTTATAATAATGCAACACTGAAAGACTTTTTTAACAATTGCCTGGATGACCCTTTGCCTCAATGGGAGATGAAGGGGCTGGAGATCCTGGACTTTGGGGGTTTACCACCACCTGCACCATCGCGGCTCAGTGGGATACATCAACCACACCTGAGTCTCCAGATAAGATGGTCAGCCCAGCCCAGCCACAGCACAAGATGGCCGCCAGCCCAGCCACAGCACAAGATGGTCAATCCACACTCCTGCGTCGCCAGACAAGATGGCCGACTCAATGCCTGAGTCTCCAGACAGGTGCCACTGACTCACCATCATAGAGGGCGGAGGAGGAGGAGAGACAGGTGTCTACCGCTCCTCAAAGTCCGGAGGATCGCCTCCCCGCAGCAGGCCAGCTGCCGTCCCAGAGGATCGTTCCCGAGCATACCCTTGATTTCGACTGTATGGCCAAATGTCTTGAATTTCTCAAATTATAACACAAAAGAAGATATTTTGTAGAATGTTACCAAACCATTTTGCTTATACCCTTGATTTCGACTGTATGGCCAAATGTCTTGAATTTCTCAAATTATCTTCTTTTTTATGTTTCACGGTAAAAAGAAATTCATACAGGTTTGGAATGACATGATGTTGAGTAAATGGTAATTTCAATTTTTTGGGGTGAACTATCCCTTTAAGAACTTTAATATTTGTAAATAATACACACCTAATTTAAATAAGACCACATATTTATCTTTAATCAGCTCTTACTGAATCAACATGTTCTATTAAAAATTAATTAGAACTAAACATCTAAAGAGAGAAGAAGTTGTGTTGTTTATCACTTTACATTTTGGCACAACTGCAGCGCTGTGTTGGAAGACTGATCTGCTCTGCTTTTGCACACGGCTGGTGGATGCATTGCATAGCACCGCTTCACACTTTTTGGAGAGTATTTGCTTTTTGCAGTTCACTGTAATTTAAAAAACAGTGCTTAATGTGGGTGAGGTCTCCCTCACTGCGGGCATCGCCCCATTACTCGACTGGTCCACTGGTCGAGGTGTCTCCCGATGGCATTTAAACAGAGTTCTCTCTCACTGCAGCTGACACGACACTTGCTCAGTCGATGATGGGTGGGAAAAGGTAGAATGACAGATGTGACAATGCACCAATTACAACAAAGAATCATGAGTTTCACACAACTGTGGGACACCATTAAAGGGGAAGCTACATTATAGATTATGAACTTGCGAAACAACAAAACAAGTGGGTAAACCGAGGGTATATGCAAATACTGATCCTTAGAAGTCATAATACGCAAACAGCCCAGGGAAAAAACGGCATAAGACACATACTTACGTATGGCCCAGACTCACCACTGGTCTGCTCTTATCTTTTCTAAGCAATCGAGACCTATGATACCACACACAGCAAATGAAAAAGCGGTCGTGGCAGTTTTGTATTTCAATGAAGGTATGAGACAAAAGTATTTTGAGAATTTATTTCTTGCAGAAATGGTCAACCAGGCTCATACAGGTTGGCTGCAGAATGTGACAGGAGGAAATACCTTGCTCAATATCGATTGTCCTAATCAAACCAGTAATACTACCAAGAATTGGTACTCAATGAGCCTTGTTAATCTGTTGTCAAGGAGGCTGGTAGATAGAGGAACGGGCTGCTGCTCAGGCTTATCTATTGGGGATGCTTTAAATAAGCAGCTCCGCTCGAGTCTGTGCGTGTGGCCATAGTGTGCTCTTTATTAACGTGCCCCCTCAGATGAGGGAGAGCAAAAAAAAAAAAATGCTTGGAAGGGAGTTGGTTACTTTCAGTCAGCGATGGCTCAAATGAAGCTGACAAATTATGGTTGCAAAACCGAGACTAAATACTTGAGTAGCCCCCTGTTTGTTTGCTTTCCATGGGAGAGAGATGCTTATGCTTTTGAGCATATAAAGGTAAAACAAAATTTCCCTGCTCAGTTTCAACCAAATCTTAAGACCGTTGTGATTAAAGTGAAAATGAATGAAAAGTGGTTATTGTGGTATACATTTAAAGATCAGCTCACAATGCACACAATCTTTATGCAGGGTTCCCAGCATTAGGAGTAGGTTATTACATGGCATTATAATCTAATCACACACCTAGGCGTTGAATGGTGCAGTTGTTCCAGATCATAATGCTCACTGGACTGAACTCTCTAATATCGTCATCATAAACAGCGAAACTCGATGTAAACAAGAATTTATTTGTGGTGTAGACTGTGAGATGCAGTGGAATTATCAGTCATTAATCAGGAATGTTTGTTGCTCAGGTTCTGTATGTTTAAATCCCGAATTGAATAACCATCTTGTTTCATGCGACTAAAATTACCTATTGAAGGATGTATGAAAATGACATGTCATTTCCCCACCAAAAATATATAATTTGACATTAATAGTCATTGTCATTAAAATCTAATGACATTCAAATGTAACCAGGACATCATCGCACAACTGTTTTGTACCGGTCCAAATGCGCCTTCGCTGGCAATTTTGATTTTGCTTTAGGGGAACAATGTAAATTAAGTGCTTCAAACCTTCCAAAACAGCCAGTGAAATTTCCTTGGAAGTGCTTGAATACTTTACTTTGATAGTGTAAGAACCCTGGTGTACTATTCTGTTCAACAGGGGCTTTGACGAGGAGTATTTGTCCTCTCTAAAAGCCATGCGGGAAATGCACCCGAGAAGTCATCATTACTTGCGCATCCGAACTTTAGGCAGCTGACTGCATATGATCGGTCGAGGCAAATGACTTGGCGGGCAGCGTTGTTGGCGTTCCACGCACCTCATGAACTTCGATTTTGAACAGCTTCTGAGCCAGAGTAACAGTTTTACAGCACGATCTTACGGCTAAATAGAGAGAGTTTTTGTGATAACTAAGTGGATATTTCATACAAAACGTCCATTTACACACAAAATGACACCAACCGCAACTTCAGATGCCATTTTTATTTCTGGCTTAACTGTCACAGAGAATTGAATGCACAGGATTGTGGAGATATCAAAAAGCAGCGAGGATACATCTATGCTGCCTTCAAAAAAAAAAAAAAAAAAAAATCGGGCCAGATGAAGGCATCACAGCGAGATAGGATCTGAAGCTAACACTGTTTTTGATGCGCAGCTGCTTCCCTACCTGGGATGCATCCTGCGAAGGCAGCTTTTTTCAGTCTAGATGCAGCCACTCATTCAATCGCACTCTCTCCAACAGTCTCCATACCCATGCTCTCAAAAGCAATGGGTTGCAGTATCATCATCAGTATTACTCAACCCATGCATTGTAGGGCCTATGAACTCAGGAGATTGATCAGCCGGGCAACCTCCTGCTCTCACTCCTCGCGGAAGCCAACAAGGAAGCAGTGAAACTGCAAATTATTGATCGTCCACTTGAGGTTGGCTGCAAAAAGGAGTCAATCCCATAGACCTTCCAGCATATGTTACAAATACCCAACTTTGTTATGGTAGAAAAAAAATAAAAAAAAAAATACTAATGAGCGCCTGGTCCAAAAACAAATATTTTGGTCTATATAAAAAATTTAGCCCTTCAATAAAACTTTATTATTATTATTTTTCCTTTTCTAATGACGTCAGTTTGATGGCATGGGCAGAATATCCTTAACACACCCCTCCAGCCATTAGTTTGCGATAAGTGAAAGACAGAAAGGCTTCATGATATAAGTGAAAGACAGATTAGTAGTGTAAACAACAAACCATGCCCTCTATTCAATATTATTCCGCTTCAGCTGAAATACTACACCATTACTGGAAATAAAGCCAAGTACAGACCTCCGGTTCAGGCCGGATCTTAAAGAAATAGGACTAACTCTTACCTAGAACTCACCTGAAGATGACCATATACATCAGCTTGATAGAGGCTGTCTCTACAATAGCCAGTCCAAAGAGGACTCAAGGTGTAAAGATGATGAGGTGAGAGCCAAAGTTCTCTGCATCTGCAGCCATGGAATTCCCACGAAGCAGAAGGATAAGAATGCATTCAATTTAACAATGATGCCTTAATAGCCGATTAAACTTCAGTAGCTATTGAATCCTGTAAAAGCATAAGAAAGCCCTTACAAAGATTTTTGTATAACTTTAAAGCAGATGCTATCAAACTAAATTATCCAGGATATGAAAGTCAAGGAGCACAAACTAAATTATAAGAATAGTAGTAATTATAACCTCCAGGTCCAAACTTTGACAAAGTTTAGGAGAAAATCCGAGTGGAAGTCATCTATAAAAAGGAAGTACATAAAAACATCAGACTATAGAAGGCCTTAACAAGTGCAAGTTCCAAGATAGAATACTTTAATGCTCACCACACAGAAAGAGCGCCAGCTAGTTATTTATCAGAGCAACCTAATGGCACGACTTAAGTTAGAGCTAATCACCTTAAATATGTCCTGAGAATAGTAAAAGAACACATATTTTTCTAAAGTATGATAAAATGCTTAGTTAGTCAATATATTGTGTATTGGGAACACTTAAGTGTTTGAGCATAGCAAGAAAACGTGTCCGTTTACGTTCATGCTCTTATTCAGAGGACACTGGTGCAGAAATAGACAGCAAGGACCACTTTGCGGAAATGGTCTATGCAACAGAAGACTTAAGTTGTAATTCTTACCCCATTCCAGTACAAGGCATTCAAGAATTATTGTAGATAGACGCAAATGAAACCATGACTGAATAAACAAAGACAAAAGCATATGATAAAGACAAAAAATACTTAACGTAAAAGCGAAACATAGCCTGTTTTTTCAGAAAGGAGTAATGCGCAGCAACGCATCTTTATCAGTATAGTTATTGTAAGCCTTTAATAACGCAGCCTCGAGAAATGCCTCATTACAAAAAGACTTGTTCCAAACATTGAATGTATTAATTTGATTAACATCTTGATCATGCAGTGCTAGTCTGCTAGATAAAACCACTGACGCAACACCAAACGCTTTTATCTTAAACGCTTGAGTAAAAAACCTTGCAGAGAATAAAATTTATGCCCAAGCGCATAAAACAAATATGATACTTATAAAGGTGTAGGCTGATGAAGGCGAAGATGCCGAAAGAGATCGGCCAGCAGGCCCAGAGAGATTTTCATGTGCAGGTTCACGCGGAGCGCATAGATGAAATATTTTTGTTGATAGAGACACAAGCAGCTACCGACGCGACAGCTCGGGAAAGCACCGGCGCTACCATGTCCTCGATTTTTTCTGAGGAATTGGGATATTGTTACACTGTTGCTGCGGGTAGCTTTACATGTCCAAAGCGAGTTGAAGCCGCCGCACCTGGAATGTGAAATATCACCTGGAATAACAATTCTTCTAAACAAACCTTCTCGAAACGCAATTTGGATAGTTTTGAGTAGCAATTGGCGGTTTTGAAAAAACCTGGCAACAATGGAAAGCATCTCCGCCAATGTTTCACTTCCTCTGCTGAGAAAACTCTGAAGCCTGTGTATCATCCAACCAGTGTTGTAGTCGAGTCACCAACTGTCGAGTCTGAGTCGAGTCTCGAGTCCCAGTGTTCGAGTCCGAGTCACCAAAGAAGAGTCTGAGTTGAGTCCAAGTCGAGTCACCATTACCAGAGTTCGAGTCCGAGTTGAGTCTCCAGTCCCTTATTCGAGTCTGAGTCGAGTCTCGAGCTCCCAGTGCCTACATGTCTCCACTCTGGGACCTTCAAAGAACTGATAAAATGTATTAAAGAGGTTCTACATTAAACAAAAAATGACACTGTCATCACGCATTGCAAAGGAGTTTATTTACTGATTTGACATATACACTTTGCAAACACACTTTGCAACTTTACACACGTCATCAAAATAGCATGTGTTTACTTCCATTGTTGTGAACTTCAGATTGAGAACTAGCTGAGCGTGAAAATTTACAGAATTGCATACGTTTAATCATGCTGCATTTTCATGTTGCATTTAAAAGCATCAGATTTGAAAGCATGGTACTGCTCAACCTGTACTCAGTGAGGCCTCTTCTACCGTGCCTCCATGGCTAAATACCCTTTCAATGGGTGCACTGCAGGCAGGAATACAGAATACCTGTGTGGCAAGCTGATAGAGTGCAGGGAACTGACTTTAATGCTGCTGCTGCCAAAACCCAAAGCATGGGGCTGAGTCCTGCTCGGCAATCAGGTCAAGATATGCAGTCAACTGAGCATGGACAGATGGCTTGTTGTTAGTCGACGATAGGAAGTCATAACATATTCAGATAACACTTACAGCCCTTCCACTAAGAGACCCCAGAGAAGACACCCACCCCTGAACACCATACCCCTGACCCTGGTCACAGGGGCTGATGATGGTAACTGTTGTTATTGATATATATATCACTCTGGAAACAAAAGAGAGGCAGGAGAGGTATGGGTAACACTTTATTCAATACTGTTCTATTAGTTAACATTATTGTTAATGTATTAACTAACATGAAATCCACAACAAACTAATCCATTTGTTTCTGTATTTGTTCATCTTTGTTAACATTAATAAAAATACAAGTGTTCATTGTTGTTTGTACATTAACTAATATTAACAAGATTTTAATAAAGTATTAGTAAATGATGAAATTAACAAAGATTAATAAATGTGTAATCTGAACCAGGCATTATACATCATCGCATCGCCTCTGATGCTGAATTGTCAAGTATGTCAGCCAACCCTTAGCTTCTAAGGTTTATTATCATATATGCATTAGTCAATAATAGTTTTTTGTAAAAGCTAACGTTAGCCAATGGAAAGCATTTTACTTACTTTATCTGGGTGCATCCGTAGGGTGTGTCTCTTAAAGTTGAATGAAGTTGTCCCCAGCCTTTTCCTCAATTAGTGGGATTACACACATCTCCATTTAAAGCTGCTCTTTCCAGCATTATACAAAAATTTGTGTAGGCTTAAGTTCACTGCATCTGGGGCCACATCTTTTCTGCATTTTCCAGTATGAAACATTTAGCCCTCAAATCATGCACGAAGCCGCAGCGGGGTGTCGCCAGTGATGGTCAATGGCACAGCAAGACTGTGAAGGCAGTAGCACTGCACAGATGCAGGAAAAAACAGATCCACTGCGATTCCCTTGAGACAGATACCAGGAAGTGCGCCTGGTCCCATCTGCATCAAGCCAAGACGGCAGAATGTGTCACATAACCTGAAATATGATGAAATGAATGTTAAAGATCTATCGTCCATCTTCACAGGCCCAGAGTCCAAGGCACGCAGTCATCAAACACAGAACATCAAAATCGCAGTCACATGCTAAGAACATGGAGTATTTTCTGAGTCATATTAGTAAGTCCATATATATAATGACTATAAATAGACTCTCGAGTCCCACACCAAAACTGGGCAACTACCGCCGCCGCATGGCTGCGCTACTTAACTGCATTCAAAACGTTCATTATGATTCATTCGGAAACATAGACGTTAGAACAGGGTGGCGCAAAGGGACTTGGTTTTAAAAAAATTCTTTTTTTCGATGTTTTTGTTTTCCGTTTATATATATATACAGGATCTGAATTAAAATGTGTTTGATTTAAGCCTACATTTCAAAATTTTGTGTCATACTGCTGATATTATGCATAAGCAGATCAACTAATGCGATCGTTATAAAGGTGTTTAAACAACAATACACTTCCACTTGCATGTATTTGACAATCGGAATATCAGATATTTCATGCCATAGCTAACACATTTGTGAATATTCTGAATAAAAAAGGGAAAAATTTAAAAGCAGATCATCATTCATTCGTTCATTTCAGGGGTTCTATTTAATTACCATTTGTGCATTTCATTCATTGCTCCTTGACACCAGTTCAAAACTGAGTCCCAAAAGTACAGACTCCATGTAGGTCTATGATTCACTCTTTGGTTGTTCTGTTTTCTTTCAGGATCAAAAATACAACAAATGAAAGCATTTATCTGTATTTCCTCACCTGATGAGAACTTATGCATATACATTCATAAATCAGTCAATTTTATATTTTATTATGAGATATTTTATTCTAATGTGATCAGTGACTCAAGCACTGATGGACCAAAGAGTGCGCATTTCGACATTTGCAGTAAAAACTTGAAATATAAATTCTCAGAAAATGCATTTAATAGGCTACCAATATATTGAAACATCTGTTTATATACTCCATTAATAAAGGAGTCCAGACATTGGAAAAATACCAGTACACATGCGTTTTATATTTAATATAAGGGAAATAGACATGCACGCATGCGTGACATAAAAAAGGTTATTACATTGGGTTCGCTATATACTTGTTTTTTAAATTTATTAAAAAATATATAATTGATTGATAAAACATTGATCAGCAAACGAAGATACGATTTATACAAAAATGAATATCTTTTTAAAGAGTTTTCTATAAGGAACAGAGTCCTGGGCCTATCTAGGCTCTCCAGGGTTTGTTTTACCAAAAATCATTTTCATGTGCATGTGAAAATGACTTGTGCAGCACATTCACTGGATGATTCAGCCCGCTTCAACCTGCCACGCAATGTTGCTCCTCTGTGGATGATTTTAAAAATGTTTGGCTATAAAGGTTGCTTACACCATTTTATACATAATTTTTAGTAAAAAAAAAAATTGAATTAGATTGTTAGTTCTAGGTATATTGTTGGGCTGCACGTTCATTTAGGCTATTTAACCATGCACTGTGACATTTTAAAACCCTTTTGAACTTTTAAACTGACTTTAAAATCTCAAGGAGTTTATGCCTAATGAAGATTCCAAAGTTTTTTTTAAAAAAGGTATTAAATTCTTAAATGATTTCTCTGAGAGCCCATAATATGTTAATCAAACTTCTTTAACAATGCAACAAATTATTTATAGAGCATTAATAATATTGGTATCTATGTTTATTTCTTGTAGCGACAATGTAAGGTACAATAGATTAGATTAGATTAGATTTAGATTCAACTTTATTGTCACTGCACATGTAAGGTACAAGGCAAATCTTAAATGCAAAGTTAGCATCTAACCAGAAGTACAATAAGCAGTAAGTACAAGAAATTATACAAGGTCTACACTATGTACACTAACTATACAGTATAAGTATTAATGGGCAAAATTTTACAGATTTTAAATTTTAAATACTATCAGCATGAATATACAGAGATAGGTGTAACTATGAACATACTACACAGATGGAATATGTGAAGTGTATGTACACTATAGGCAGAACTATGAAGATATGAACATAATTTACACTATTGCAAATGGAAAGTAAAGTGCATAGAAAAATTATTTTTCAGTGTGCAAATGTGTTAGTCAGCGTTCCTGGATGAACAGACAGTAGTGCAAGTAATAGCAAGTTTGGCTGTTTTTTGCTTGTTGTAAATAAATAATAATAAATAAATCAGTCAGATGTAGTGTGATGAAGTGGGGGAGGAGTCTGTGTGTATGGGGGGGGTGTCAGAGGGCAGAGGTCAGTATGGAGTACAGCTGTAGGGAAAAAGCTGTTCCCTGGATCTGCTGGTCCTTGTCCCTGAGGCTCCTGAAGCGCCTCCCGGTGGGCAGGAGGTTAAACAGTCCATGGTCAGGGGTGAGAGGAGTCCTCTTAAGAATGCTGCGAGCTCGACGTAACAGCGTTTCCTCTGGATGTCCTCAATAGCAGGAAGTGGTGTCCCGGTGATGCATTGGTCAGTTTTCCCACCCTCTGCAGTGCTTTTTGGCGGTCACCACCGAGCATTTCCATACCAGACTGTGATGCAGCTGTCAGGATGCCTCTCGATCGCACACTCGTAAAAGTTCACCAGGATGGCGGAAGACAGCTGGTTTCTTCTCAAGTGTTCTGAGGAAGAAGATGCTTGGTGACCTTCTTGACCAGGCTGGGGGTTTTGTGGTCCAGGCCAGGGCCTCCGTGATGTGGTTGTCCCAGGAACTTAAGTGGAGCCCCGTTCAACAACCGTACCCGTTAATTGTGATGGGGTCATGCTTGCTTTCCTTCTTCTTCCTGAGATCCACAGTGAGGCTCCCCTTTGTCTTATACTGGTGTTAAGGAGGCAGGTTATTGTCCAGCATACCATGTGGCCAGGTGCTGTACCTCTTCCCTGTAGGCAGTCTCATCCGTTGTCACTGATGAGGCCAATCACCGTGGGGGGTGTCGTCTGCAAACTTAATACATGGGAGTTGGATCCTTGCACAGGCTTGCAGTTCGTGGGTGTAAAGGGAGTAAAGGGAATGGGCTCACGCACACAGCCCCCTGTATGGTACGCCCGTGTTAAAGTGTGATGGTGAGTGGAGGTGGGTGTGGCCTGACCTAACATGCCAAGAGGCCTGTTGGTCCAGAAGGAAGATCCATGAAATCCAGTTGCAGAGGGAGGTGTTAATGTCCAGGTCTCCAAGTTTTGTGGTCAGGCTTGGAGGGAATGACAGTGTTAAATGCTGAGCTGAGTCAACAAACAACATCCTAACATACGTTGTTGTTTATTGGTCCAGGTGTGGTGAGTGCAGAGTGGCAGCACTGTGCATACTGCCATCTCCTGTGCTCCTATTTCTCTTTTTCTGCGTAGGCAAATTGATGTGGAGTCCAGTGTGGGTGGGGAGACAGTCTTTGAGGTGTGCTAGGACCAATCGCTCGAAGCACTTCATAATGAATGGGTGTGAGTGCTACAGGCGGTAGTCCATTTACGCCATCGGGGAGGAGTGTTTCGGTACTGGCCACAATGTCTGTGGACTTACAACAATGTTGGCACAGTTGCTTGGGTGAGGGACAGTTGAAAAGTCCTGAAGACCCCTGTAAGCTGCTCCTGCACTGCCTACGCACACGTTCCAGGAACGCCGTCCGCCGGCAGCCTTGCGTGCGTTGATCCGGCTCAATGCGTTGTGGACATCTGTGGAGGTGAAGTTTTGAGAGGTTTGGTGGTCTGCTGAGTGTGTGTTTTGGGGGCCGTCTCCTGCTGTCGCTTTGAAGCAAGCATAAAAGTCATTAGCTTGTTAGGAAGGAGACCGTCCATGAACCGCTGGAGGTGGAGTTTGCTTGGCTTGGTAGCACCTGATGTACCTGGATGCCCTGCCACATGCGTCGCGGTCGAGTTTGGAAAAGTGTCCTCGACCTTCAGCTTGAAATCGGGGCAAAAAAAAAAAGGGGGTCCCCGATAGAGTGTAGGCAGAAAAAGG